>NW_007788895.1:1858-2241 GCF_000696425.1 Galeopterus variegatus
TGAGGCAGCCAGATGCTAAGAACCAGGACAATGGAAAAAATGCCCTAAAGGCATTTGAGAAGTCTGGAAGGGTGCCCCACCCATCACAGACCCTGAGGCCTAGAAGGACTGAGTTGTTCCAGAGGACAGACCTGAGGCACAGCTGCCCTTGGGAACCTGCTCCCTGCATCCCAGCCACTCTGGCTGGAGCAGGCCCAAGTGTGGTTTGTGCAGCAGCCCTGGAGAGTAGAGGCCTGAAACCTCAGTGGTGTCCACATTGTGTTAAGTCTGCAGGCTGGCAGGATGCGAGAGCAGTGGAGGCATGGCAGCCTCCACCCAGATCCAGAGGATGTATGTGTAGGGCCCCATAAAACCCCAAAGGAGGGCCGTTCCCTAAAACATGG
>NW_007788896.1:0-2240 GCF_000696425.1 Galeopterus variegatus
TATATATATATATATATATATATATATATTATAAATAAATCAAAAGTCTTTGGAGAAAATTTGAGCTCACTGAAAATGATTTTCACAGATATAAATATAGGAAAACTTAAAGGAAAATTTGTAAATAATGAGTTACCATTATATGTAGCCCACATCTGTGAAATTCCTAAAAGGTAGTAGGTTTTTAAAAAAAATGCTTTTTAAATCTGATTTTTTTATTATTATTTGAACTTATACATTGTAATTGGATATACTTATAGACTACAATCTGGTGTTTTGATATATATATATCTCGTATAATAATCAGGTCAGGGTAAAATATCGATGACCTCATGCATTTATCATTTCTTTTTGGTGAAAACATTCAAAAGCCTGTCCTCTAGCTATTATGTAATATACAGAACTTAACCTTTAACCAAAGTAACCCTACTATGAATAGGAAATCAGAACTTATTTCTCCTTTCTAATTGTAATTTCATACCCATTGATCAGCCTCTCCCTCTTGTAACTCTCTCCCTCCTGTTCCCAGTCTATGGTAACCACTGTTAAATCCGATTTTTTAAAAAGCAACACTAATTATGCTTTGGTCAAAACACTTGTTTATATTCTTTGCACTTTTGCTAACAGTGAGTAAAAGCTGAGATATGTGTTGCTTAAGAATTTTTGATGTGTAAATTTAATTTAATTTTTATAACAAGCAGTTTTTGAGTTACTGTTACAATAGGAAAGGAAGTAAGAGAACCCCAAAGAGACAGAAACCTGGAGACTGAGTGAGATAACTGGAGTCTATTTGAGGACACCTACAGACCTGCCTACCCACCTTATACCACTTGAAAAGCATTTTTCTGTATAAAAGTATCACAGTTAATTCCTCAGGTGCTCATTAGAGATGTTTTTAAAATCTTCAAAGGTAGACGAAAATCTCACCAATCTATTTTTCTATCCCAATATTTTGACCATGAGGGCTTCTGTAGTAAGTGACCTACCAGCAAGGGTCATGCTGCTCACTCAGAATCTGCTCCTGCTGTTATGCATCTCTTCGTCTCTTTGTGCCTGCAAAACGCTTTGAAACATCTATTTCTCTCCTGCAGGGCGAACATTATTTAACATAGTTTGTTAGTAAAAAAATGAAACTAAAGAGGTAGGAAAGGATTGTGTATTTGATAAAACAACCTAGAATCCTTTATTTGAAGTTTGCTTTTAGCCATATGTACCTGCTGGAGGTTTTGCAATCAGTAGGTTGAGTGGAGACACTGCCTGTGTGAGGTAATTTAAAATGCTACCACTAAAAGTTGCTCAAAATGAGCCTAAGGAATAATTCTAGAGGTGGGAAAATGAGTGAAATGCTAAGGGGAATTAAATCCCTACTGAAAATTTCACCAACCTAATTAGATCAGCTCAGCTTTTAATTACACCTAGAAACTTTTATCACTAAGAATTTGGAAGATGCTATGAGGTGGATGGGGTTCAGAAAACATCCTATCTTATGCAAGCATTTTTTCCCACTGTGGAAAAAATGGCTGATTACTAAATGCAATCAGGATGGCCTTTCTGCCATATGCATGGCTGCTCTGTACTTCCCATAATGCATCAGGAACAACACTGGGAAAGAGGTGAAATATGTCCTTTGTTCAAATGCCTGTTAATGCCTATCTTTTCTTCTTTTTGGACAACAGAGAACTTTAGAAAATTGTGAAGGCTTCTCAATTTATTCCCTTCTGTAGTAGACCCATCTCATTGAATTTGGGTCCTCAGATGTCCTTCTGTTCTTATTTCCCTCTTTGCTCAGAGAGGAATAAAGTATCTATCATTTATATATGAGAACAAAAACCCATTGCAGAATTTACATTTTAGGTTATTTTCCCAATTTTGAAATATAAAGCTTTGTGATGTGTTGGAGAAATTGACCTAGAAAGAACTTGGATGATAAGGAGATTGTCAGTGATGTCTGAAAATCATACCATATGGAGAAGGGAGGACTTCTTTGGTAGGCAGGACCCCCTCATATAGGCTCCAAAGTCATGATTAAAAGGTTAGACCCATCCTTATTGAGGTCCCTGACTTGCTGAATTTCTTCTCTTTTTATGTTGTCACAGTCTATATCTTGGTTGGTAGCATTTTACAATTCACTTACATTGACCTTTTCACATGCCTTATTCACTATTTAGGGAAGATAATTGTTCTTTGCTTCTCCACTTCACATTTTCCTAAACATTTTTCATACACATCCACATTCTTAC
>NW_007788897.1:0-679 GCF_000696425.1 Galeopterus variegatus
CCTTTCACATGGCCTCTGTGTGTGGCCTGGGCTTCCTCACAGCATGGCAGCTGGGTCAGAGCAAGTCCTGAGATACAGGAAATAGAAAATCCTCTTTCTTGAAGCCTCAGCCTGCAAAGTGGCACTTGGGGTCATGCTGTGGCTCCTTGCATGCGTGGGAACACAGAAGGGAAGGAAACAGGTGCACTGCAGGGGAGGAGGCACTTCCACAAGGGCTTGGGAAGGGGATGGCTTCAAAGCTGGCAATAAAGGAAGGACTCAGCTTCTAGTGGTTGAGTGACTTGAAAGTCTGGCCTGGAGCGTGGGATGGGGGAACACGAGCAATGTAGCAAATGGCTCCAGCTTGATACCTGCATAGAGCTTAGGGCTTCATTCACTCACTCACTCACTTGTTCACGCACTGACTCGTTCACTGACTCGTTCATTCATTCACTTGTTCACTCACTCACTCATTCACTCACTCATTCGTTCACTCACTCACTCATTCACTCACTCACTCACTCACTCACTTGTTCACTCACTGACTCGTTCACTGACTCGTTCATTTATTCACTCGTTCACTCACTCACTCATTCACTCACTCACTCGTTCACTCACTCACTCACTCACTCGTTCACTCACTCACTCACTCACTCGTTCACTCACTCACTCACTCACTCGTTCACGTTCACTCACTCAC
>NW_007788898.1:0-2240 GCF_000696425.1 Galeopterus variegatus
AAAAAAAGAAGCATCATATTTTAAAAATTACCTAGAAAATCTTCTCAAAGCCTAGAGTCTTTATGTTAATACACTGGAATAAGAATTGAGGAATGTTGTCTGTCAGAATAGTGCAAAGTTGACTTTGCACTGACAGACTGACAAAAAATTAAGGTTCTCATCACCATCCAAAGAGCTTTTGTTCTACATTCTATCCAATGTGGCAGATTTACTAGAATAAATGGGTTTAAAAAAATGTTGTGCATTCCTTCTGAGCCCATGTTGTCATTTGTTTGTTGATGTTCTCTGGTGTCTTCCCAAGAGTTAATTACAAAGTTTATTGAAAGAAGTATTTCTAATGGTGTACATTTTACTTATAATTTTGTTAGTATCATCCATAAACCGAGTTCCATATTTTGTATGCTTGACAATACATTTAAAAGCTATTAAATAAACATGACTTAAGTGAAACTTTTTTATTACCTATACTTTCTAAAGTACATTATGTATAAAATTCACATAACTAAGTGAAAACAAATATGTGTGGTATGGAGAAAAGAAAATTATTTTCTTTAAATAATAATTCCATTAACGTGAACAGCATATTTTCTCATATCTGTGAAACAATCCATTAGCTGTTTTCAGTGCTTTAAGCTATTCTCTATTGGAATAATTATGAGCATTTTATTTTTATAATTCACTTTTTAAATAATGGTTAAATCATTCACAATGTCCTATCAAAAAGTATATTTTTCTGGAAATAAATGATCATATTAATTTCCTTGAAATACATGTACATAAATATTCTAATAAAATGTACATGTACATAAATATTCTAATAAAATGTAAGTCCTATGTTTATTTCTACCAAAGAATTTTAATAAAACATTAAAATTCAAAGTTTTTATTTATTATGCAAATTATAAAGAAATAGATTCTATTAACTAGTTATTTTATTCAAATCAAAGGATACCGTTCTTTTAAGTAAACATGTAAGCTTTATTATAGTAATCTATTATAGTGAGCTACCATTATAGTACTCTATAGTAATCTGTTATTTATAATAACCTATTATCTATTTAGATAAAATGATGGAGGCTACTTATGCCTCTCCAAGAGTTTAAGACCCTATTCATAACCTATTTGAAGAAATTAAATTACATATTGTACTATTAATGTTACACATAAAAACATACGTATATTATTATAGAACTGTATGATGATTATATTTGCTTCCTCACTTAATATTAACATTTAAATATTTGAAATGTTTCTAGTCAGCCATGTATAATGTAATGCTTGTTTTATTTTATTTGTATGTTTTCACCTCAGATGAGAAAATGTGTTAAATATGGCTAAATGTACAGATGCATCTGTCCATAGTTATTTGCTGTAAATTCTCATACTATTTTTCTTAGCCTTGAAATATTCCCTGGCAGATTTATTAGTATTGGAGTAGCTTCCCATGACAAAGCTGTAGATAGACAGGAACTCTATATAAATATGGAGGAATACAGAAAATAACTTATTTGTGCAATTTATTGCAAATAAATGTAGAAGTTTTACTTTGGAGGAAAGAGGAAAAAAGGGAAATTCACAATTATGCTGATCAGTACTTCACTCACTTTTTATATTATCTATACTCTGTGTTTATGTGTATGTGTGTGTGTGTGTGTTTTGCATTATCTTTAGTGATTATAGCTTGACAGGGTGGTCGTAAAATATTCTAATTTTTTTTCTCTAGACTACCATAGAAAAATAGAAAAAAATATTTGCAACATTAACCTGATCTATGATATGTTTAGTGTTATGTTATTCTCTTGCATAGTTATCTCAATAGCCTATAATAGTCCCTTGAAGTCAGGACATGTCTTACAGAATTGCATATTCAAAAATTACCAGCATAATAACTGGCTTACAGCAGATGTTCACTGTCATATGATTTTTTTTTTTAAATTGGCACCCTAAGAAATATAAAAATTGAGGAGGGAAGAATGTCCCTGACTACAGAACCTATATAATACATTGTGGAGATACGGTTATATATGAAAGTTTCAATTATAGCATAAGAAAATATGATACAACATTAATACACTAGGACATATACAAGTTTCTAGGAAAAATTCATAAAAAAAACACACATCTAAGAAAGAAAATTTTAAATCCTGGTATAATCCATTTATTTATAGCATTAAAGTTCCCGGGTTTTAAAGAACAGAACCTATTTGGACTAATTTTTATACAGAGAGAAATTAATGAAT
>NW_007788899.1:0-2240 GCF_000696425.1 Galeopterus variegatus
CAGCCATACTCATACCCATACATATACATAAACACAAACTCACTTAGCTCTCATTTGTGAGTCTTTGCATACGGTTCTGCAGTATGCGCACTGCACAAAATTGCCTGGTCTAGGTACAAAATGGGACTTGATACAAGTACGTCTTTCTGGTCAGACTGTGTCCTTGCCTTTGTTCTGTATTACACCACCACGCCAGCTTCAAGGAAGAGACTTCTTTTGTTTCTTTTGGAATCTATGCAAAGGTAATTTCTACTTGCCAAAGCACCCTACCAGAGGGACAGAGGACCTTTTGCTAATTAACCAAAAGTGCAGCATAGAAAAGCAGCATTATCAACATTTTAAGTTAATTCCCATGGACAAAAAGGCTTATAAAAGTTTTTTGGTTTTTTTTTAAACATAGCTCCAGAAACACAGGATATGCACATACATTCTTCACAAATTTACACGTGTTGCTTCTGAAATATCTGGAGAAAACAACTTTTAACCTTATGATTTAAATATAATCAGTTCTTTTCCTAATGCAAATTATATACATACACATACATATGAGGGAACTTCCAAAAGATCATGAAAAAAATACAATTAAAAGATAAAAATAAAATATATAAACTTTATTTCTCAACATAAACTCCATCAAGGTCAAGATACTTTTGTAAGTGATGATACCAGCTAGTTAGTCTATCCTTAAAGAACTGAGCGTCCTGGAAATTTAACCACATCAATGTGGTCTTTTTTTTTACACTATTAACTGAAGAAAAATGGGTGCCTTTAAAAAAAAAATTTTTTTTTAAGAGTAAGAGACAAAAAGAAGTCAGAGGGAGCCAAATCAGGACTGTAGGGTGGATGTCTAATGACTTCCCATCAAAACTCACAAAACTGCTCTTGTTCAGAGAGGAATGAGCAGGTGCATTGTCGTGGTGGAGGACTCTCTGGTTAAGTTTTCCCAGGTGTTTTTCTGCTAAAGCTTTGGCTAACTTTCTCAAAATACTCTCATAATAAGCAGATGTCATTGCTCTTTGGTTCTCCAGAAAGTCAACAAGGAAAATGCCTTGAGCATCCAAAACAACTGTTGCCATAACTTTTGCTCTTAACTGATCTGCTTTTGCTTTAACTGGACCACTTTCACCTCTTGGTAGTCATTGCTTTGATTATGCTTTGTCTTCAGCATATACTAGTAAAGTCCTGTGTCACCTCCCATTACAATTCTTTGAAGAAATGCTTCAGGATTTTTTTCTTTTTTTTTTTTGGGGTCTAGCCCATACAGGGAATCTGCTTTTGCTTTAACTGGACCACTTTCACCTCTTGGTAGTCATTGCTTTGATTATGCTTTGTCTTCAGCATATACTAGTAAAGTCCTGTGTCACCTCCCATTACAATTCTTTGAAGAAATGCTTCAGGATTTTTTTCTTTTTTTTTTTTGGTGTCTAGCCCATACAGGGATACAAACACTTGACCCTCAGTGTTATAACACCATCCTCTAACCAACTGAGCTAACTGGCCAGCCAGCTTCAGAATCTTAATCCCACTTATTTAAAAGTTCCATCGGAAGCTCTGCTCTGGTCTGCAGCAAGAATCAAGATGATGGTATCCATCAAGCAGAAAGTTTGCTCAATGGTAACTGAACTCAAAATTGTGTAAGCGGAACCAATTGAGATGTCTATGGTTTTGGCTATTGTTTCTACTGTTAATTGTTGGTCCTCTTCAATTAAGGCATGAACAAGATTAATTTTTTCCTTGCAAACTGATGTAGATGATATGCCACTAAGGGCTTCATCTTCAACCTTGTCTCAACCATTCTTAAAATGAGTTATCTATTTGTAAACTGATTTCCTTGGGGCACTGCCCCATAAATTTCTCATAAGTCATCAGTAATTTCACCATTCTTCCACCCAAGCTTCACCATAAATTTGATGTTTGTTCTTGCTTCAATTTTAGTAGAAGTCATGTCTCTCTGATAGGGGCTCTTTTCAAACTGATGTCTTATCCTTCTTATTGCCTCAAACTAGGTCTTGTTCAGACATATTATAACAAGTTATAAGAATTCATTTTGGTGCAAGAAATTTTGCAATCCATGTATAGTTTTTTTATAATATGCATTTTCCATGAACTTTTTGAAGACCCCTTGTACACATATAAACACACATGCATATGTACATTTACAAATACACACATACACATGTTACATATAAAATCTTTGAGTCTCAATTTCCTTATATGTAAGAATAGTTACCTCACAGAGT
>NW_007788900.1:0-2240 GCF_000696425.1 Galeopterus variegatus
AGGAAGGTCCCGGCTGGCACAGCGCCCACAGCGCACGGCACGATGGGAAGCCGCGAGGAAGGTCCAAGCTCGCACAGCGCCCACAGCGCCCAGTATTATGGGAAGCCAGATCCCCCCTCGCACAGCGCACCGGACGCTCTGGGAAAGTTGTCTTCCTGGCTGTAAGGTACCCATCAGAATCAGGAGAACACCTCGCCTAAAGAGATTTTTCAAGTGTTGTTTAAAAGATAGTTGAATAGTTTTGTCCACCACTGGCGAGTCTTCCCAGAGCAGGTATAAATGAGCAAATGTAACCAGCAAAGAAGAACTGTCCCCTCAGCCTGTTGGGAGATGGAAGGACAGCAGGTAGTTGCACGTGGGCTCCTACAGTGTGCGGACTCATGATCACCACAGGGAGCTCTGGTGAGTGGGGAATAAATGGTTATGCACGTGGTGAGTCCTGGAGGTCTTCCCCACACACATATTCAGTGCGGGAAATTCCACTAACAGACTCATCCCAAGAGATCTGAGAAAACTTTCCTCAGCTCCTTGTAACTTCTGCCTAATCCTCAGAGAATGTGGATGATTTTTCAAGTTACTTCTTTACTGTTCCAAAGTCTAGTACTGATTTATTGTCCATCTGAATTACATATTAAGATTAATTTTCTTTGTGAATATTTTAAAAATTTATTTCAAACTTAAATTTTATTTCATAATCTGTTTTTTCCTGTTTTGAGTTTGTTGATAGCCAAATAGTGCAAAATAAATATGATCATCATGGGATGCAAATGTATGGCTGTGCGATCATTATTAATAATGCGGCTTTATAAATTCATCTCTGCTGAAGACACTGTCCCTGGAACTATGAGTTCATTTGTGTCCCCATGCAAAGAAGTATTCCATTATCCAAACTACTATAAAATGAAGGAAGGGCACTATTGATTATCCACAGAAGGCCATTCATTAGAGACCTTTCCTGGGAGATACAGTTTAACCCAAAAATTCAGGGAAAGTCATTAAGTGAAAGACAAGAAATGCCATCTTCAGTAACACAAGGATCACCCCAAGACCATGTCCCCAAAGGATGTCACTTTGGCACAAATCTGTGTGATATGCCTGGGCTGTGCCTCAGTGCACACAGAAAGTTTGCTTACCTTCAGGGCCATCTTTGAGTACTTTTCCAAAAACCTCACCTTTCTCCCCTGCAGTCAGATTTAAAAGCTGGCAGTTTTAGAAGAGCATGTCAAGATACTGTGGAGAAATATGGGGATGGTCTGACAAATTGCTCTTTGCCTTCAGACTTCTATGTGACCTGGTAGGGACCCAGGGCCTGTCCTGAGCATGTTTTGTTCAGAGCACTCACACCTAGGACTCTAATGGCAGGCTTAAAATGATGCAGGGTAACTCAATTTGTATCCAAGAAAGACACCATGCCTAGGATTTTACATTAATACTAATGTGATGCCAGTCCGGGACAGTTAAGCTGTTGTAGCTCTAATATGTTGTCATAAAAAAAAAAAAGAAAAAAAGAAGAGAAAAATAACAGAAATTGAAAGCCAAGTTCTAAAAACAGTCTTACAAGATATGGTAGCCACACACTCACTTGAACTATTTCTGTAACTATTCTACTGCAACTTATGTTCTCTAGAAATTTAAAACTTTAGGATTTACATTTATGTCTATGATCCAGTTTGAGTTAATTTTTGGATATAGTGGGAGGTGTGAATTGAAGTTCATTTTTCCTATATGAATATCCAGTTGTTCTAGGACACTTTGTGGAAAACACTGTCCTTTCTCCACCATGAATTAGCTTTGCATGGTTGTCAAAAAACAGTTGTTCATGTGTAGGGCTCCCTGCTTTGTTTCATTTGTCTATTTGTCTACCTTGATGCAACACCACACTGTCTTGGTTATCGTGGCTTTATAATAAATCTTGGAATCAGGTATTACTAGCCCTCCCAATTTGTTTGTTTTAGGCCATTCTGGATCCTTTGAAGTTCTATATAAACTTTAGAATCAGCTTGTCAATTTCTACCAAAAAAAAAAAAAAAGCTGCTGTGGTTTTGATGGGGATTATAGATCAATTTAGAAAGAAGGACTATCTTAAAAATATTGTCTCCTGATCCATGAACAAAGTATATCTCTTGATTTATTTAGGCCTTCTTTAATTACTCCCTGCAGTATTTTGTAGTTTTCAGTTTGTGGTCCTTGCATACATTTGGTAAGGTTTAGCTAAAAGTTATGAGGGGTGTTCAAAAAGT
>NW_007788901.1:0-2240 GCF_000696425.1 Galeopterus variegatus
AGAAAAGAAATCAGACCTATGAACAAGGCTATGAGAGAATCAAGCTTGAGCATGGTAGACAATCTAAGGCCAGAGTCCAAGGAATAAGAAAACCAAATGAAGGGTCTCAAATGGCTTCTTTGGCAAGCTCTCCCAATATCTCTTGTTTCATTCATAAGTATCTCCTGCAGCTGGGATTTTAAACTGAGTATTCAGAATCTCTTAGAAAATTTATTCCGTAGATCCTTCTTTATCCCTTAGTGTATGGATTCCACACTGCCTTTTCTTATGAATAGTTTTGTATGGGTATCTGTCTCTCACTACGTGACAAACCCTGAAGGACAAGACCAGTGTGCGGAAGGCCTTTGAAGATTCTTCGTTCATTTGTTTTTGAACCATTTTGAATGACTGATACCATTCCGGACTAAAACTCATCCTTGCTGTTTGATAACAGCCAATCATCCTTGTACTAAATTTGTATTGTCTCAAATCTCTAGTTCCTTGGCACTAAAGTACACAGATCTTCTCAATTCAAGCCTCTGTTCCTCCAGAAGAGGAGTCAGTAAATTCAAGGCTCAGTCCAAATCTAAATGGCCACCTGTTTTGTAAATAAAGTTTCATTGGAATTCTCTTGTACTCACTTCTTTATGCATTATCTACGGCTCCTTTTACCAAATGCACAGTTGAGTAGTTGGGATAGAGCCCTTATGGTACACAAAACTGAAAATATTTATGTCAGTCTTTTACAGAAGATGTTTGCCAATTCCTGCTCAAGCAGCCGTAGCATCTACATCAAACTGAACTGAGATTAAAAAACAAAACAAACAAAACAAAAACCTCTAGTAACCTCTTTATTTTTTCTTGATTTTCTTTTAGCTGTTAATCTGCAGAGAAGAATAAAATTAGGGTAGAAAATGAGCATACTCAGTTGACACTAAGGCACCCATTCATGACTAACATACCCATAATCAGTAGCAGATTATTAATAATTTTCCATTTATAGTGTTTTCATTAAGTGAGACCACACTCCATTTTGTATGTAATGCAAAACTGTAAGAAAGATCCTGACTGCATAACTAACAGTGTTATACAAAGACATGATTTTCCATTACTTTAAGCAATTTATATTCTATAACTCTTTTCAGTTACATATGAACCATTAGCAGTTGACAGCTGTTAGAAAAGGTCGGGCCAAATGACTCATCAATGTCGTGTTTCAAAAAAAGTGATGAATTGTTTTGATTCCTATAGTTAGCTACTGACTAACGATTTTGCAAGAATTTCCTCTCCTTTAACCTCCTGGGTTTACGGAGTAGGCAATTTCCCCTGTGATAGGAGTTTAGTTATACTGAAGAAATTTTTAGCATCCAGATAAAAATAAGTATAATTTAAATTGATTGTGTAATTGTGTGTGTGTGTGTTTGTGTATGGGGGAAGCTATATACATAATTTTGTCAATTTGAAGTACAGAATTTTGACTGCAACATTTAGTTGATTTCCCTACAACTCAGTTTATTTAAGAATTATATATGTAACAGTTAATTAATTAAATTTTTAATGGGAAACCTTTAGATAGAAGTGACTACACTGTCATTTGTAGGTAAGATCAGTATTCATTAGAAAGTGTGTGGTGATAGTGGTCTTCAGTTCTTCTTCATTCAGAATGAACAATAATACTTATTGCTTTGAAAATTGCCTCTGAACAATCCTAGAGATAAAACCAGTGAAAGAATCAAGCAGAAAGACAAGTAACGCTCAAGTATTCATCTTGGTCTCTAAAAAACAGTGTGTATGATTGGCAGGATGGAAGCAGTCTTTGCCCCATTTCTAGAGCTACAATGACATGTGTCTCCCTGGAGGATCTCGGAGATCTTAAAGTGGATAAATGGCCAATAGTGGTCAATTCCTTGACCATCTGAGGAACTTTGAACAAATTATTCCACCTAAGCCATATTATTACCTAAAAAAGTCAAAATGAAGATATCTACCTTGTGGTGGTATAAACAGTATGCAAGGGTTTTGAGAGCTGTAAGAAAAGTATAAATAAGTCATAGTTCTTATTACTGCTCTCTCAATCAGAGTAAGTAATATGTAGGTTCTAATCTCTTTGCCATGATTAACATTTAGAGGAAATGTTATTATACTCCTTTTTAACTTGCCAATTTGTTCTAAACCTAGGGCATAGGATCTATCTTGGATTGTATTGTCTTTCTTTAGATAAGAAAACAAAACGAAACTGAAATTTTAAATTTAAATTCTCA
>NW_007788902.1:0-2240 GCF_000696425.1 Galeopterus variegatus
AAAAAAAAAAAAAAAAAAAAAAAAAAAAAAAAAAAAAAAAAGAAAAGTGACTTTGCCTCCTTATTTTTCATGTTTACTATTTATAGATTTACATTTAGCTACTTTCAGGACTTTGAATGAATCATTATTTGAAGATTTAGTGGAGAAGATTTGACTAAATTTTAAATACCTCTGGAGTTAAAATGAAGTTCAACTTAAATATAACCCTGACTTAATTTGAACTATTTCAATTATCTGACATTATCAGGAAAGGGAAACTGAGGCAAACTCTTCTCTAAAATTTATTCAGAAAAAAATCGCTGTATCTGTCCCTGCAGAAGTATGCATTCTGTCCATACCAAGTCTCTCTCTTGCTGAAATCTAAGTCACTTTGTATTTGATGAATGGCTATGTGAAGAATAAAAAAAGCTTGGGGAGAAAAGGAAGGTAGAGTTTGTAACCAGAGGTCTTGTATTCATTTCTAGTTGCATCACTCATTACTTCAATAACTAAATTCACTACACTTCAGTTTTCTTATGTGTACAATTATTATTCCACAAGCGTAATACTTCTCAGAATAAGGATCAAGTGAGAAAAGACATATGAAAAGACTTATCATAGCACCTGCCTTCACTCCCTCAAATATTACTTGGCTACTCCACTTCCAGCTTCTGTTTCAATCTATAGCCTTTTAAATGAGAACTAGTTTTAATAATGATATTTTCAAGATTCTACAAGTTCCCATATTGAAGACTATATTCAAGATATTGTCCTTGATAGGGCAGAAAAGTGAATTAATACATTTTCAATTTGACAGGAATTTTCCCCAAGAAATTAAAGATGACATTTTAAGCCTAAATTAACCTGGCAGATCATTTACCAAGAGGATCCATTCCTCGAGTGTTTTGATTAAGCGAAATTTTATGTGAAGGTACTATCGGGCAATTTATATATTTAAAGACAAAAATCCTTTTATTTATGTGCACACGCCATCACATTTTTTTCTACATTATATATTTTTTGTTTGTGTAATAATAAACTCCTATTTGTCAGTTTATCTATTTTTTCTTCCAGAAACTTATTTCTTCTAGATACTTATATCCTGATATAATTCTCCATATCAACCTTTGACTAGAATCAAATGTTAAAACTGGAATTAGAATTCATATAGCAAGAGAAATGAAAATAATAGTTTAAACACTAATACTGTATATACTGGGCATTATTGCCAGAAGTTTTACTTTTATCAAAGTTATTCCTTATAATTCTATCAAGCAAATATTCTCTCCACTTCAGAAATAAAACACTGAGTCTCAAAAAATTTAAGCAATTTCCCCATGTTCCAAGCAATGGAATTAAGATTGCAACCTAGCATGTTAGATTTCAATGTCCATACCCATTCCACTATATACTTTATTAGTGACCTTATTGTATGCTATTGATTTAAAAGTAATGGCAGATGTCATTTCTATATACAAGAGAAGTCTTTCACATAATGGAATTGGAGACTGGTAGGGTTGACTTCAGCAGTTAGTTGGTGATTACCTATTTTGGGTGGTAGCTACCAGCAAGATAGCAAATTCATTGTCTGGCATTCATGCTATCAATGTAGCCAGCTGACTTGGTTCTTTGAAATCATTTTGCTCCATCACAGACTTCTATTAAGGGATGTGATAAGCCTTAACACCTAATTCCTTTGCTAAGTCCTAACAGCCAAACACCAGATGATGCTGTGAGAGAGTTTGATGGGACAGCAGTAGGGAAGGATAGAAAATGCAACATGCCAGAGACATATTTCATCTCTGGATTTTCTTTTTGGGTAATACTGGCAAAACTAACACATCTTACAAGTCAAGTAAAATTATGAATATAATGTGCTTGTATGTACACAAATGTGGAGTATACTTACATTTATAAAGCAAATATATTTCACAGAGTCCAGTTCCCTGTAGTTTCAGGTTTAGCCTAACTTCTTAGAAGTACATATACAAATGTTAACCTTACAAAAGACAGAAAATTTTCCCCAGGCTAAAAGTCTCTGTTGTAAGATAAAGAATTGTAACACAGCAAGGTTGCTGTCTCATCTCAAGGACAGACAAGTTACTGATTGATATGTAAAGATACTAGGAAGCTGCTGTAAGGAAAGAGAATGTTTGCTAAGATCAAGCTTTTGTTGGTGGGTCGATTTAACCTTTTGCGAATTGCATTGTGGAATGTGACCTTGCTTGTTTCACTGAATGTTACCAGCCTATATTGTTAAA
>NW_007788903.1:0-2240 GCF_000696425.1 Galeopterus variegatus
CAGAGTCTTTTGGATTTTAGCCATCCTTCATGAGTATAATTTCTGATGTCTAATGTAGGGTCAAAATTTGTCTTTTCCGGGCCGGCCCTGTGGCTCACTCGGGAGAGGGTGGCGCTCGTAGCACCAAGGCCGCGGGTTAGGATCCTATTTAGGGATGGCTGGTGTGCTCACTGGCTGGGCGTGGTGCGGACCACACCATGCCGAGGGGTTGTGATCCCCTTACCGGTCAAAAAAAAAAATTTTTTTTTGTCTTTTCTTACAAAACTGGGTAATTTTAAATTTAGGGATATTATTAAAAATGCTGCAATGAATACCTTGCTGCATAATTTTTTCTATAGTTCAAATTATTTCCAGATGTGGAATTACTGGGTTAGAGAGCATAGAGATTTTTAACTCTTAATATATATTGTCAAATTGCTCTTTAAAGGGCTATTTCATTATACACTCCTACCAACAATACACGATTCCTAAAATTTTACTAATACTATTTATTTCTGTGTTTTTAATCTTTAAATATTTGATTTGTGAAAAACAGCATCTGATTCTGAGAATCAAGACTTATTTCAAATACACCATGTTTGCTGAAAATGTGTTGTTTGCATTTGCCTGCAGAATAGATTTATTAGCCACATAAGAATGGTGTTGTTTTTGTTTGTTTTTTTGATTTTGACAGCTGCCTGATATGGGGATCCAAACCCTGGATCTTGGTGTTTATAACACTGCTCTCTAACTGAGTAACTGGCCAGCCAAGGACGTTTTTTACCCAAATAATGTTGACCAACTTTAGAAATGCCTGTGTTGACCAGACACTTGAAGAGTCATTTCAAGCATTCCTTTTTTTCCAATTGCATTTTACAATTGCATCCAATTGTATTTCAGTACGCATCCTAAAAGATAAGAAATCTTTGTAAAAAACATATCCTCATCACATCTAAAGAAGACAATTATTTCTTTTCATTAAATTCCCAGTCAACATTCACTTTTTCCCCCAATTTGCTTATAAATTCCCTTTTTTCCAATTGCATTTTACAATTGCATCCAATTGTATTTCAGTACGCATCCTAAAAGATAAGAAATCTTTGTAAAAAACATATCCTCATCACATCTAAAGAAGACAATTATTTCTTTTCATTAAATTCCCAGTCAACATTCACTTTTCCCCCCAATTTGCTTATAAATGTGAGTGTTGTCTAGGTATATTATTGTGGATGATGTTGAAGAAAATGGTTGTAGACCTGCAGAGTTCCTATAGCCTGGTGTACGAGTTCACCTATGCCTGGTTTTTCCTGTAAATTAATAATGTTGAGGCCTGATAAAATTCAGAGTTTTAAAAAATCAAGATTACTTCATAGGCAGTCATGTATACTTCCCTTAGGAGGTAGGTAATGTCTGGCTGTTTCTATTTTTACGATGTTTGTAGTCACTGATGACCATTGTTTAGAAAGTGAATTCATTAGGGCTTGCAAAATGGCTAGGAATTCTATCTTTTCTTCTTCCTTTGTGAGTTGGAATACTTTGATAAAGAGAATCTCCTCCCTCGACTCTTTAGTTGAGATAATGTTTATGTAGGAAAGGCAGATTGAATGCTTTCTCCAACAGTTTTTTTTTTGTCCTTTTTGAGACTGGCCGCACTGCGCTCAGCCAGTGAGCGCTGTGAGTGCACTGGTCATCCCTATATAGGATCTGAACCCGCGGCGGGAGCGCTGCTGTGCTCCCAGCGCTGCACTCTCCCGAGTGCGCCACAGGCTCGGCCCTCTCCAACAGTTTTTAAAATAATTGCTTGGTTCACTTGTATTTCCACAGATAAATGAGTTTTATTTATATTTGACTATTGTTATGACTTCAACGTCTTAAACACATTTGGTATGTTTCAAAACAGTGCAATTATTATCTTTTATGGTGTGGCTTTTAAATCCTTTTGCCATAACCTACAACTATACTTTCATGAAGTTACTACAACAAGCAAACGGAAAAGACATTCTTGGGGGGGAGGGGAGAGAGGGAGGAGGGAGGGAGGTGTCGGTGATGGGCCATAATAATCATATACAGTGTATATTGACAAAATAAAAATTTTAAAAATAAAAAAAATAAAAAAAAAAATAACCTAATGAACCTTAATATTATTTGGTAGCTTTTTTACTTGCTGGTATGATAGGATGTTCCAAACTCTTGATTTTTTAAAAAAAATTGAATTTACCCTTAAAGGATGAATATTTGCAGCCATTGAAAATACTCAGGAG
>NW_007788904.1:0-2239 GCF_000696425.1 Galeopterus variegatus
ACTTATCTCCCCTCCAAGCTCTGGCCAACCAGTTTCTACCCAAGATACTCAGTTGTAAAACCTGATAATAATTGTATATGGCCTCATGGCCATTTTGAATAATGTTGAGACTCTTATTAAGGATTTAGAAAGATTTTTTAAAACTGAATTCTTTGTGCAGCCTCATTTTCAATCCGGTCTTTTATCAATTCCCTGTCAGTGAAGTCACTAAAGATTAAAAACATTCAAAATTTGAAAGAGAAGGTAACATTTCTCTTTTCAGTGTTATAAAAATAAATGCAAATGCAAAAGAAAGATTTTTTTATTCCATTTATAATAGATATTGTGCACCCAGACCAGAAAAAGAGTCCATGTAGCTATGGTTTAAGAAAATTAACTGTCCCTCACAATCCTACTCAAGTATGCATTTGGTCATTATATAATATGAAACATGTTGTAAAGTTGAAAACAAGTATAGGACTTCTTATGGTGGCAACATACTCTACCCAGGGTCTCAGAAAAAAAAACCTCAGAAAATTTCTTATACTCTTATAACGTGTGTGTGTGTGTGTGTGTGTGTGTGTGTGTGTGTAAATCTTGATGAGGTGATATATAAGCTGAAAAAGTTTTTATGAGGAAATCATTCTAGGTGGAAGGCATAATCTCTGCTAAACCTTGTAGGTTCAAAAGAACAGACATAAAAAGAATATGGGGAAATAGTAAGCAGTTTGCTTTTAGTTGGAGCAAACTGCACGTGAATGGTTAAGGGAAAGCAGGAGATGCAAGGAATGCTGAACAGTGACTTTGGAGGTTAGTTAGAAACTCTTACATGACTTATCTGTTAGGGAGTTGGTGATTTATCTTATAACCAAAGAAGAATCACTAAAAAAAGTCTTTATAAAGACTCTTAGAAAGTAAACATTGATAGTAGTATAGAGGAGGGACTGTCCAGAGAACATCTGGAAACCAGCTACTATGTCAGAGCTGATTGACCAGAAAAAAGAAAGATGCTGAAAGTCTGAACCCGTGTTAGCACTGAGAATACAGAGGAAGCAAAGAGAGTGTGTGTGTGTGTGTGTGTGTGTGTGTGTGTGTGTGTGTGTGTGTTTGGTGTAGCTATACATATATACGTGTATATATATATATATATATGTATATATATATATATATATGACTCATTGATTAATTTAATCTCTGTGGCACCTCACAGGATTTAAATGAAAGATAAACTCTTTGTAAATGGCTATGTGCTCCAAATTTAAGATAATATTGAAAATTGTTAATATGCATGTGAGTAAATAAAAATATTTCTAATTATATGATGTACCTTTGTGTATTACTTTTCAGAAAGTTTTCTTTTTCTTTAGGGTTTTGGGAGGGATTTGTTGGAATGCAGCCTTGCCTTCAACATTTCAATGAAATCATCTGAGATATGTCAACAAAATCTGGGGACTTTTTATGTAACAAAAAAAGCAATATTAGAATATAAGTTATCAGTGTGTCATGTAACTACAGATGCACTATCCTTCTCCTGCTTTCAATATTATGTAAGTGAAATCAATATTAAGATGTCATTTACATACAATTCACATTGTTTCATAGCTGCAAATGCAAAATCATTTGTTGAAATATATTGTCCCAAATTTGTATATTGTCCCAAATATTTCAGAATGAAATCTAGAAAAGAGTAAGTATTGTCTAAAACAACTAAACCCAACTATGAAAAGTGACTCAAGACATTTACCTCTCTTAAGCTGGTTTAATAGTGGCCTGTTTAGAGAGAGGTGATCATATGAATTTAGGAATATTGCTGCTCCTGGGAAATGCTTAAATCACTCAAGGGCAGTGAACAAGGTGAGGAGAGGTTTAGCAAAGTCTTGGAAGAGGAAATAATACATGCCAAGTGTATGTTCTGACACCTTCCAAAGCTTCAGTGGGGTTTCAAAGCTGATTAATGCAATGGCTTGTGACCTCACACGTAATCTCATGACCCGGTATCCAGTAAACACAGGTTGTTGCTGTTTCTTCTTGTTTTGATTTTCTTTTTCAATTTGCTGAAAATTTGAAACAGATTGGTAAACTATCTTGTCTTATTCTGTCATTTGAATGCAATTTATTTGACTTTCAAACTCCACATTGTGTTCATTGTTAAAAGGCTTTTGAATAGAAAATACCTTTGCTAAATTACAACTACAATAATATTCTTCCTCGCAAATAACCACTGATAAATTCTTTTTTAGAAAGCGATAATGAACATGAA
>NW_007788905.1:0-2239 GCF_000696425.1 Galeopterus variegatus
AAAAAAACCAGAGCTACATTTGCTAGAGACAGAGGAAAACATCCGTAGGGAGGACGAAACACGCTGGTTCCTGCTGGAACCTTCAGTGGGTGCTCATCACGTGGCTGGCCTTGCATTCATTCCCCTTTCTTTTAGAACCCCAATTTTGCTTTGGGAACCACCCATGTCGCACTGGCTATAGTCCAGTCATTAGAGAAACTGGGGGCCAAGGTGCCTTCCTCTCTTGGCCAGGAGGTGGACACCTGACCCACGTGAAGCCAATCAGATCATCTCTCTAACAGCCTGACACACAGACTGACCATGGCTCAAGTCTGCTCACCCTCCAAGAGTGCCCTGAAGGAGCTGTGGGCTCCTGAACAATGGTTACTGCCTAGTGGTAAATCCCCGGAGATGTTCTGGTTCCTGTGGGCACTAGCTCCTGTCCTGCCCTGAGCCTGGTTCTTCTGCTTTACTCTAGACTGTATACACTACCCGCTACCCCTTATCTTTCCTTCTGGCTTCTCTTATATCCAAAGAACCTCAGCTGATACATAAACCCAGAGTCGAGCCCTTGTTATGTAGCACGCGCCTCCTCACCATCCACCCTATAGCAAAGGCTGCCAGTCCACACCCCCAGCCCCGGGCTGACAATGAGAGCTTCCATTCAGTGGAGCCACAGACCCACACGACAGCAGAACAGTAGCTCAAAATAGAAGAACCTAGATGATCAAACTAAATATCTGACCTCAAAGGTAACAGCTAGTTAAGTGACATGAACACAACCTAAAAATAATTTTAATTAGTATACCCAAAGAGATTTGAGATGCCCATGCCTAAAAAACTAGAGCAGGTTTCTGCAAAAAAAGAAACAATCAAAAATATAACTAAATATTTTTAAATTATGAGAAAGCCTACAAGAAAAAGTCAAGGAGATCTCCTGGAATATAGAGCAAAAGCCAAAGAAATGGAAAATATAAAAAGGTTGAGTCATATAGAGGACTTATCCAAGAAGCATCTCCCATATGAATTTCAGAAAGAGAAAATAGTGAAAATACAAGGGAGGATAATAGGTAATAAATAACAGAAGAAAATTTCCTGGAGTTGAAGAAAGATATATGTCTTTATAGATTACAAAGGCTCAGCAGGTACAGACCAGAGAAATAAAAAAGACCTACACAAGGGTACATCATTGTGAAATTTCTGATTACCAAGGACAAAAGGAAGATCCATTTGTCCCGTGACAAAAAAAAAAGGTTAACTATAAAGAAATAAGAATTAGATCAATGTCACATGCACCAGCAACCATGAAAGTTGGAAAATCGTTCTCTAAGTCCTAAGGGAAAAATTATTTTGAACCTAATATTCTCTACATAGCTGAACTTTCAGTGAAGTGCAAGGTAAAAATAACATTATCCCACATATAAGACTTAAAAAAAATTACATCCCACACAATCTTTTTGGAAAATAAATTCCTTCAAAAGTAACCAGCAAATCAAAAGAAAATACAGAACCCAAGAAAAAGAAAAAATAGAATCCAATAAACAGCAGACCCAATCCAATACCTCAATCAGGAAAAAAAAAAAAAATCCCAGAATACCACTTGTGCCTCAGCCTAGGGAGTAACCAGTTGTTGAGAAAATAGAATAGTTTGGTCAGGTCCTTCGCCTCGGTCCAGTTGGGTGGTGCAGTTCAGCATTCTTTGTAAGCAAATTGTGTGTGTGTGGAGTTAGTGCGCATGTGCACCAGTGTATGTTTTTAGTTTTGTTGCTATTCTTGTGTTCTTTTTGAGAGAGAGAGAGAGAGTGAGTTTGGCCTTGGGCATCCACCCAGCACAGCCATGCTTTCCAACCTATGGCTCCAAGGACCTTTTGGCCATTACCTAGCTCATAGACCTGCATGTGAGGGGTCTGGGGACCCAGCCTGGCATGTGAAGGGTTTGTGACCCAGTCTGTGAACGGGCTTGAGGAGTCTGGGAGCTCCAGATGCAGCCCTAGCTTTACAATCGGCCCAGTCAGTGCAGGATTACCAGCAGGTAAAAGATCCCAACAACTAATGTGGTCATGTAGCTAGACACCAGTCCAACCTAAATAAATCAGAGAGCTCTGACAGTAAGTCTTCGAGAAGTGAATTCACATTTATGGTACTGGGTGGTCTTGATGATAATGTGAAGTTATATGCTTCTTTTGTCCATAGGGAAACAAGACAAATGGAAACCTTAGGGGGAAAAAATTTATGAAAGTAGGAAAATCACAACCCAAAC
>NW_007788906.1:0-2239 GCF_000696425.1 Galeopterus variegatus
TTGGGAAGACATCTGCAAAAAGACTGAGGATCTACAGTGTTAGTCCACTGAACATTTTGTAATTACTGTCTCTGTGGTTGGCATTGTGGGCAATAAAACTACCTCACCTTGACTGCTTTCTATTCATCCAGGGAGAAGGCTCTCTAGTTGCCTTGTTAGCAGCTGGCTCAACAGCCTGTCACTCTCACCCATTTTGCATCTATCCCCCAGTCTGGGGAAGAGCTCATTCTTCAACTTCCATTTCCAATTATAAGGAACCTTTACGTTTACTCATTGAACTTCCCTTAGCAATACTTTTGCAAGAGGGCCTTTTCTGAATCTATACTTCTTTCTGTGAGAATGTAAAATAACTCATTTAAACAGAGTCATAACCTTAATTATAGAGTTTAAATGATGTTTCCAATGTATTATTAAAAATATTGATTGACTTTTTTTTTTTTTTTTGAAGCTCTTACAACGAGAAAATGGAGGGGACACATCTGGGTGGGGGGGGAGAGGGAGGAGGGAGGGAGGTTTTGGTGATGGGACCCAATAACTAACTACATTGTATATTGACAAAATAAAAATAAATATCCCAGATACTTATTTGATAGCTTGTTTTCGGGATATTATACTAGATTTGGGAAGACATCTGCAAAAAGACTGAGGATCTACAGTGTTAGTCCACTGAACATTTTGTAATTACTGTCTCTGTGGTTGGCATTGTGGGCAATAAAACTACCTCACCTTGACTGCTTTCTATTCATCCAGGGAGAAGGCTCTCTAGTTGCCTTGTTAGCAGCTGGCTCAACAGCCTGTCACTCTCACCCATTTTGCATCTATCCCCCAGTCTGGGGAAGAGCTCATTCTTCAACTTCCATTTCCAATTATAAGGAACCTTTACGTTTACTCATTGAACTTCCCTTAGCAATACTTTTGCAAGAGGGCATTTTCTGAATCTATACTTCTTTCTGTGAGAATGTAAAATAACTCATTTAAACAGAGTCATAACCTTAATTATAGAGTTTAAATGATGTTTCCAATGTATTATTAAAAATATTGATTGACTTTTTTTTTTTTTTTTGAAGCTCTTACAACGAGAAAATGGAGGGGACACATCTGGGTGGGGGGGGAGAGGGAGGAGGGAGGGAGGTTTTGGTGATGGGACACAATAACTAACTACATTGTATATTGACGAAATAAAAAAAATTTTTTAAAAAATTGATTGAAAAGAATAAACAAGCTGTGGTACATCCATACAATGGAATACTACTCAGCAATAAAAAGTAGTTGACTATTGATAGGCTACAGTGGGGACACATCACAAAAGCATTTTGCTAAGTGAAAGAAGCCAGACTCAAAAAGCCACATACTTTATTCTGCAATTCCACTTACACAACATTTGGGAAAAGGCAAAACTATAAGGACAGAAATCAGAGCAGTGGTTGCCAAGGGCTGGAGGTGAAGGGAGGGCAGTGACTGCAAGAGATATGTGGGAATTTGGGAGTGATGAAATGTTCTATATCTTGATTGTGGTGGCTTCGTGGCTGTAGACATTTATCAAACTGCAACAAAGACTGTGCATATAAAATGTTAATTTTATGATACGTAACTTACACTTCAATAAACCTGACCTAAAAACAAAAGATTTTTAAAAATCAATTGAGATGGAAGTGCTTTTTTAGAGCGGAAGAAAATTTACCTTCTCATCTTTGTTCACTCACTAGTTTGTATTTTGATCCCAGATAAATTATTTATTCTTACTTTCAGAGACTTAAGTTTGCCATAAATAAATGGGAAAATAAAGACTTCAGAGAATCTGAGCTTCTAAATCTTAGATATTTTTGTTGTACAATAAAAGAATTATTAAGAATAGAAAGTTTTACCATAAAGGATTAGCTCCATAAGAATTATTTGGTTTTTAATTTAAGAGGTAGGTCTTTGTACCTCAACACACACACACACACACACACACACACACACACACAATACTGACAAGTTTTTATCAATATTCATTTTCATTAGTCTCTTAGAATACTTTTAATCTATTATTACAATGTTTAAATGGTCCCAGTGACAAATATAGGGGAAAATTTGAAATAAAAAAAAGTGATTTAATGAGAAACCTATTGTCAAATACAACTTCAAAGACTTAGACTTTTCATTATAAAAAAAAGTCTCATGAAGATGGACTGTAAGAATTCATCCTTTTATTAATTTTAAAACACCTAGCACACTTCTCAGAAATTAAATAGGCATG
>NW_007788907.1:0-2239 GCF_000696425.1 Galeopterus variegatus
GACCGGTAACGGGATTGCGACCCTTGGCTTGGTGACGCCAGCACCGTGCTCAGCCAGTGAGAGCACAGGCCATCCCTATATAGGATCCGAACCCGCGGAGGGAGCGTCGCTGCACTCCCAGCACCGCACTCTCCCGAGTGCGCCCCGGGGTTGGCCCTCAGCAATGGTTTTTGATAAACTGGTACTTTCTTGTTAGTTAATGTGGCCAGTTTTGAGGTTGTTCCTCTTGCTTACTTATCCAGTGTGAACATTAGCTTATTATTCTCAGTCTAAAGTTGTAAAGATGTTGGTAAGTAATAGCAAACTGTATGAAACTTATAGACTAGAAATAATGCAAAACGTAGAATTGGAATTAAAGGGACTGCTACAATATTGCTCAGTTTCAGATGAGTCCCAGATGACCAATCTTCATTGAGGGATAAGTCAAGTGAAGAAAGGTCTTCAGACTGAGGCAGGCTAAGGAGTCAGCGTATATCTTACCTAAGGTGGAAGCAGAGGTTCTTGAAGCCAGTAGGTCAATGCTACAGTACTACAGGACTTTTTTAGGAAGGAGAGATTTATAACATGCCAAGTTGAATTTATGGGAGAAAATAAAAACAAAAAGAAGTTGAATCTTAGACTACAGAAAGCAGATAATTTTGAAGATTTAATGACAAGGGTCTGAGAAACTGTATTCTTTGAAAATATTATTTATTAGGAGAGTGAGTTAGGTATCTGATTAAAGGCAGAAATAGAAAATCATGTGTTTGAAAAACAAAATATACAGAATGAACATGTCAATCTTTAAAGACAGGAATGAATTCTTATGGAATCTGAAGAAATTTAAACATGCATGCAACTTCTTCATTACAGGGTTATCAGGTATTTGAATGTACTTTGCAAATTTAGAATTTAATTTGATTTGATTTCCCCCCTCTAAATCTCAACATATGCATTACATTCTTTTGTATCCCTTTAATCTTAAATTCAGAAATGATTATTAGCTCAGGTGTTTTGAATTTGGGGAAGAAATATTTGAACAGATGTGATTTTTAAAGAGGTCTTACATTGTTCATCTTTAAAATGTGCATATTTCATATTTTGGATGGTTATAAACTTTGCTTTTTTAAAGAATATAAAAATGCTTCAGGTTATTCATTCTTTTCAATTTTGTTCTTACTTGTTTGGAAAAAAAGAGGAAGTAGGGACTACTTAAGGGCAAGAGGTAGTTCCAGACGCACACATGCCCAAACTGACAGCAGCACCCAGGTCATGCAGGACTGGTTCACTTATTTATTATTTAGGCATGTTTTGTGACTTCAAATTCCTGATTGTGATAACCAAGCATTTACATTTAAAATATCAGCTTCTAAATGAAGAGTGATTTTCCCCTCTTCCTCTTTAATTCCACCTTAAAACATCCGCAAAGAGGCAAATGAGACCAGCCCACACGTTAGCCCCTCCTACTAAAGACAGGACTTTCTCTAAGTCCGGGGTTGAAAAAGGATCCCGACAGAAAGCTAAAGACATTGAGGAGGCGGAAGATTCTCATGTAACTCTGGGAACTGTAAGCAATATCTTTACTTTTCCCCTGCTCCACTTTTCTCTCCTGCTGTCCTTGGCTATTAGTTTGTAGCTTACTTGAAAGAAAGATAGGAAGGAGGGGAAACCTCACAGCTTTCAAAAGCCTGCCTGTCCTCTGCCTTTTGAGATGAGACCCAGATCAGGGACCTCAGTTTCCTTCTAACCAATGAGAGTTTGTTTACCTGGGTTCTTAATGCACTGCAGAGTCGAACGAGAAGGTGTTTCCTTCAGTGGGAGCCCCTAAAGTTAGCATTCAAAACGGCAGCGAGGTGGCGCTTATTAGTGTTCCACGTGATGCCACCCAATGGTTACCGATCTCAGAACTTGAGCAGCCGGCGTGCTGTTAGGACAGCCCTAACCATCCTCAGCGACAGACTGGGGTGACTCATTTAAGTTTTAGTTTTTTTTTTTTTTAAAGTTATTTTGGTTGCTTATGCAAAGCATTCCTAGGTATTTAAAGTGTCGCAGTGTCATGCGAAAGACGGACAATATTGAAAAACTAATTGCCAGGCGAAAGGCAGGAAGGTATTCTGACTAGCCTTTCCCCTAAATTGACATGCCAGGAGAACAGAACTCCAAACTAGACACTGGAAAAGATTTCCCCAAATTATACAGTTAAATTTTGAGTGTGAGTACTATTTTTGTAATTGTGCTTCAGAAGAAGCAGGAAAAAAAA
>NW_007788908.1:0-2239 GCF_000696425.1 Galeopterus variegatus
GTAAAGAAAAAAAGGTTTATTTGGCTTATGATTCTGGAGGCAGGGAAGTCCACAGTTGGGCTGCTGAATCTGGCAAGAGCCTCAGGTTGCTTCCAGTCATGGTGGAAAAGAGAAGGTGAGCTGGCATGTGAAAAGAGATCACATGGTGACAGAGGAAGCAAGAGGTAGCGGTGAAGGGAGGTGCCAGGTTTTTTCTCTTTTCTTTTTTAACCTCCAGGTCTCATGGAAACTAATACGGTAATAGAGCAAGAATTCACTCACCCCTAAGGGAGGGCATTAATCTATTCATGAGGGATGCATCCAATGACCCAAACACCTTTCATTAGGCCCTACTTAAAGGTTTCACCCTCCCACACCACCACATTGGGGACAAAGCCTCCACATGAGATTTGGGGGGAACAAACCACATCCAAACCACAGCCTCAAAGAGATGCAAAGGATGAAATGCAAGAATGTGAGATGGCAATAATAGTGGATAAAGTTCTGAATAAACTCATTATTTAAAAAATCTGTGTCATACAAGGCTTAGATTAGTACCTTTAACATTCTGGGTCTTCTGCAATAGGGGCAGATCTCAGTTTGACAAGAAAAATAAAGAAAGAAGTGGGGCCATGGGAAGGGAATAAGACATTCTCTTTTATTCCAGTGGGTTGACTCTATGATGAACTAGCTGCAGATCTTGGGAAGATGACTTAATTTCTCTGATTTGCAATTTTATAAGCGAAAGGCAGCTGGGAACTTATTGTTTGAATGCCTCTGAGTGTTGTCATCTATATATATGAGGGTACTTCAAAAGTTCATGGAAAAATAGAATGAAAAGATAACATGAATCTTTTTACGAACTTTTTGAAAACGCCTCATATGTTATGTATTTAAATTTTAAATGGATATTACTAAAGAAAATGGAGGCTCAGTTAAGTTAAAACATAACTTCAAGGTCAAATAGCTTGATCTTAATCCTAGGTCTTTCTAAATTCAAAGACTATACATTTTCCATAACAATTATTAATCTTCCAAATACCCTTCATCTCAGAGTCCTACATAAGTATAAAGTATTAAGGAAGAAACTTTTTATGTTGATGATGCTTTCTCTGGTTCTTACCTCTCTCTTTAACCACTCTCTGTACATTTTCCTGCTTATTTCCTAGTTTAATAAATGGATTATTGTCCTATTATCTCCTTGTCTCATTTCTCTTCTAATAACATTCTCTACCACTCTCTTTTAATTTCCTCTGTTCTTTTCCCACCTTTAAAATAGCAGAGGATTCTGACCACCTGAGAAGATAGCAGGCAATGGTCATCAAAATGCATGACCAGTATTAAGGGCGGAATTGTATCATAAAAGAAAATTGTGTCACAGAATGAATTTCTTTTTTTCACTGACCCCATTACCCTGGTAAAATACCCTGTTTTGCCCATATCCTTAGCTGTGAATGGACAGGCCATATTTCATAGGTTTCTTACGCTAAAAGTCTTGCTGGGCCCATCTGTTATGTAGAACCAATTTCCACCAAGAAATCTAAAATTCTACAGCTGGAAGGGACTCAAAGATCAGCTAATCGTGCTAGGTCATTTTAGAATTGAGAAATTGGGTCTCTGAGAGAGTAAGTGCTTTCCCCAAGGTTACAGTGAGGAGCAAAATTTATAACTGCCCAATGGAGAGCTTTGAATGAAGATCTTTGGCTAGAAGTCTCAATACCTGATCAATTATTTAGCTAGAAAGGGATGTGAACAGCTTCGTATGTTCTCTAATGGGATACATGGTTAAGGCCATACATCTTAGTGGTTGAGAGGATGTAATATTGAAGTCACAACTCTGCTACTTTACATGTGGAACTGTTTGGTATTGAGCTTCATAAAGGCAGTGATCATGAATCTTTTGGTTATCACAGCATACCTTGCATATAGCATGATACAAAATCAATGGTATTTGATTTCACTTGTTTGAATGAATAAACATATGCTTGAATGCATGAATAGTATCTATCTTTTAAACTGCTGCGAGCTTTCAAAGAGAACCATAGCATCTCAGACCCATCAGAAGCTCTAAGTGAATATTAGTCATTATTATTGCTAAAAGAAAGACTGAGGATTCTCTTTCTTTAGATTCAACGTTTCTAAGTATCAGAGATTCTTCTGATCATGTTTAATAAGTTCTTCCATCTTAAAGGATATCCGCAGAGCCAGAGAATACCCATGGAGACCTTAGAAACAGTTGGAAGGCAAGAAGGACAAAAGA
>NW_007788909.1:0-2239 GCF_000696425.1 Galeopterus variegatus
CATTTATATCATTTTATTATTTATGCAACATTGGATTGCTATTGTTTTAACTCCTTTCTTTCTATATTTACTTTTTTCTACTTTAGAGATTTCTCTTTTATTCTTTCTTGTGGTTTTGTTTTTGTACACCTATAACACATTTTCTCTGCTTCTAGATAGCTTTTACATACTAAAAAGAATACAAATGGGGATATAGCAAAATTGTTTCTAATCTACAAGAATGTATTTCTTTCAATCTTTCTCTTGGGAAAAGTTGTAGATATAAGTACACTTATTAACTTTCAAATTCAAAACTGTTTGACTCCGTTAGTAATAACTAAGCAGGCAAGTAACTTTCAGCAAAAAATATTGAAGTTTAAAAATCAACTACATTGTATGTTGATAAAGTAAAATAAATAAATAAATACTGAAGTTTACTAGCTCAGCTGTATTCCTACTTATCATAAAAGATGCTGGTATTTATCCTTATAGACTTCAGTTTTCTGGGACCTGGTGCTCCAGAAGTGTATTTCACTTCATACCCTTTCTATAGTAATAACTAAACTTGATCTTGGGTTCTGTTCCCACTTCTGAGGGTTCCAGAATTAGTTACAGTTGCTTGCCCTCGTTTTGCTTCTCTTGACTTAGAGATGAGGCCAAATCTACTTTTTCAGTAATCTGGGGATATTGAAAAAACCACAGCTATGTTTTATTCTAGAAGTCTGCTGATGTTAATAATCTTTCGCATCTACTTAAATTGCTCACTGTCTATGCATTTTATGAAAGCGCTTTCAAATTATTTTAACCCAGACACTTCCCCACTTCTTTTTTGGATGACAGTAGACAGACTGCAGTAAAAAATAAATAAATAAAAAATAAAGTTGAAAATTCAATCAATAATTTTGCAACCTAGGAGTTTTATAAATAATTATTTTTAATTCAATTGCTTGGTATCCATTAGATCAATTAAATACAACATTTTCATTCAAATAAAAAGAAAAATTTCAGTCAGTCATCTGGATATCATGTCTACAGGATACCCCAAAAAACTTAAAATACTATTTTGAGTTGTAAAAGCTATATTCTATATGTTCCCACAAATGCCACCTCCAAGTAAACTGAAACAAGAAAAATAAACAGAATAAGACTGGTTTCTCTCAGGCACATGGTGCTACTATGTAAGAAGATTTTTGAGCTCTTGCACACTTGGCTGAAAGTATATTTTCATAGGTGTGAAGGTAATATTCATGGTATAACAAACTCAGAATGACTACTACTGCATGAGTTGTCTTCTCCCCCAAACCAGTTTTCCTTGTGTCAGTCAATAGCACTATAATATCTTGGGACATGCTAGCAGTACTCCTGAGGAGTGGATCCTCTATCAGCACCTGGAAGTGCACTTACCCCCTAACAGGACAACAGTATCAGAGGAATGGGCTCCACTTGAGGGCCAGCAGAAAGTTGAATGTATTTTTCCATGAAGAATATTATCTCTGGAGAGTGTGCTGGAAGACAAACAGTGGTCCAGGCAAGCTGCAGACTAATTGAAGCCAGGAGAACAGAACTTAGTATCAGAGATGTCTTTCCCCAAGTTCCACTTTTGCAGGACACCAGCGACAATTTGTAAGCCTCTTCTTTCTGAATGGGAGAACTGACAAAATTTGTAGAGAGCCACAATTCTAGGGAACCTGGGGTATTAAGTAATGGTAAGGATTTTCACTCAAAAACCAGACAGTTTCAAATGGAATACATGATGCGGGCCAAATATCTAGAATAAAGCAGAAGTCCCTTTATCAGTCAGAGCATAAACAGATGCTAGATAAGATAAAGCTATAGTTGAAAGAGATACAACAATTTACCTATTCTTAAAATAGGTATTGGTCCTCAGTGCTTGAGATTGTTAGCCCACTTATCATAGAGATTTTAAATTAGATTGTGTATCTTTGAAAGAAGTGCAGTATTCTAGAAAAAAAATAATATATATATATATATGAGTGTGTGTGTGCTTGTGAGTGTGTAGCCAATTTCGAACAAGACAATAGCAGTAGAAATTACAAAGGAGGGGGGGAGTTAAGAAGTATTTAGATTGAAAAAGTAGGGAGAGGTTGGTAGTTGATTGGTTATCATGCTTTAGAGGGCAGTAGTATTATGTTATCTGAGTTTTCTAACTGGTAAAAACTAACGTTTACAGTACTTTCCATAATGCCTTTATTTTCTCACCTAGCTTTTTTTTTTTTTTTTTTTTTTTTTTTTTTTTTTT
>NW_007788910.1:0-2239 GCF_000696425.1 Galeopterus variegatus
AATCAGGATGTGTTTCAATTTTTTCCTATTCTTTCAAAATATCTTTTTATATTTGATTTCTTTAAATCAGGATTCAAAGGAGGTCCAAACATTATGTATGATTAAATGTCTCTTTAAAGCCTTTTCATTTATAATAATCCTTCACCAATACTATTTTTTTCCCTTTTAATTATTGAAAAAAAACAGGCCAGTTATTTCTGTGGAATTTTCCACTTTCTGAATTAGGCTGATGGATTTCTATGTGTTTTTCTATGTTTCCTCATGGCTCCTTTGTTAAACTACTAGATCTAAAGTTTTGATTGGATATAGGTTAAATTTTATAAGAAAGAATACTTCATAGATGATGCTGTGTTCTTCCTTTTAACTAGAAGGCACACAGCTTATGATTCTCTCACTGTGACTGAGATTAAGAATGTGAAATGAAGTCAGGTGACGTCAGCCTGACCACTTCATCCTGGATTGCCACATCAGCTCTTTTAGGATATATGGATATTATTTCCTAGGTCCATTATGCCAGTGGGGGTTGTAAACTGGTGACTAGTTCTTCTTGTCATTTCAACTCTATTTACTAGTTGGGTATCTGCCATAAAGCATTTTCTCTCACTAGTAAATTTGTTGACCTATAATGCATTTTATATAGAAGAGTCTGTATAAGTACTTAACTCTTACCCTTTATCAATTTGCAAGGTAAAGAGTCAATGGCCTAGTGACATCCAATGCTAATCCATGAAGTGTGTTGTTTTAAAAAAAAATCATTATAAACATGTGGTTTTAAAGAAGATTTTACTGAGATATACTGCTCAGATTCCCCTTTAAGAAAGGGACGCACTGTCCTGGTTTGAGGTGTGTAATTACCTTAAAGCCTCCAATTCTTATTTTCACCAGAACCTCCTTTAGCTTCAGAGATGAGACCACATTTTTTCATGTGGCCCTCAGCCGAATACTGAGCAAGGTTGTGGCACCAGAGGCTGTTCACCTCTATGCAGTTCAGCAACTCTTTAATGAGTGATCTTTGCTTCAGATCTCCCCATTGGCCAAGCAGAGTTAGTCAGATCATTATTGCAGACTGACATCCCTCCTCGCCCAACTGTGCATCCTCCTTTTTCCTTCTATACATGTTATTCCTCTATAACCTTTTTGCATATGTAACTCCATCTTGCATCCTAGAGAACTCGTGGACCAAAATTAAGGCTGTCAGGGCAGAAATAATTTTACAAAGTTTTATTGAGAGCCAAATGTGAGGATCGATCAGGAAACGTAAACCAACAAAGTTGGAAAGTTTTCTGAAGTCTATTAGAAGCTGAAAGATGTCATGGGAAAGTTCAGAAAAGGGAATGAGACTCCTGATTGTACAGTTATTCTCGTTTCATTGGTGGGTGTATTCGTTAGACTTCTGCCTGTGTAACAGAAGCAAAAAAAAAAGAATCATGCGATTACTCAATCGCTATGTATGCATTGAGGACCGGAAGGACTGCACTTCAGTAATTTCCCCATTAGGAGCAGAAAACTGAATGTGTCAGTGCCGATTCAAAGTTAGCTCCTCCCTTTTATTGTGAAGACAGGGAAGTTTCACAAGAAAATTCAGTTGATTTAATCATTACAAAAACACAAGGATATGGGCAGAATTAGGGCTAAGTATAGTTTTAACAAATGGAAACTAGTAACAGCAGTGAAATAAACAGTGACATGCCATAATGCAATTTGTAAAATGTTAAGTCCACCAACAAAAGCTTGTTCTTAGCAAATACTGTCTTTTCTTACAGCAATTTCCTTAGTATCAAGCAACTTTCTTTACATATCAATAAGTAGATTAACCAAGGACATCTGTCCTTGAGCCAGCAACTTTGCCGTGTTACATGTATTAGTACATTTCTGTTGCTTATAACAAAATACACTAAACTGGGTGATTTCTAAAGAAAACAAAATTTGTTGCTTACAGTTTCCGAGGCTGTGAAGTCCGAAATTCATCTGATGGTAGTGACAGTGACCCAGGGGTCTCATTTTGAAAGATGGTGGAAGCAGAGAGAGAGCACACAGAGAGAGAGACAGACAGACAGACTCTACATGCTCTCTTTTTAAAGCCCTCCAAAACATGCCCATGACCACCATTTTTAATCAGTTCACTAAGGCATGGTCCTATAGGCTAATCACCTCTTCAAGGTCCCACCTTTCAATTGCCATAATAGGATTTACCACCCTTTTAACAGTGACAATGGTTACTTAAACTTCAGTGAGGTTG
>NW_007788911.1:0-2238 GCF_000696425.1 Galeopterus variegatus
CTGGATATTATTTCTACTTTGCATTTTGAAGTGATAGCTATATGGCTGGTCATGATTTTAACATTCCCATAAATTTGCAAAGATTTAGGATTAATGAATGCCAGGGAATATAGATAAATTTTTATTGATTTATGCTGTTTACATTTTCATTACAAGGGGAAAATTCAGGCATATTTTACTCTCATGTCTAATTATTCCCATAAATTTGCAAAGATTTAGGATTAATGAATGCCAGGGAATATAGATAAATTTTTATTGATATATGCTGTTTACATTTTCATTACAAGGGGAAAATTCAGGCATATTTTACTCTCATGTCTAATAACATTTAATAAAAATATATTCATCAGTTTGCCCTTTTCAAAAAGCCATTAAACTTGATTTATTGAGTATTGATATTATTGGCATATGCCTACCCTCTGAGTAACCCTTTTTTGATTTTTAGGAAAGATTAGCAGAAGAAATTGAAAAGCTGAGATCTGAACTTGACCAATTGAAAATGAGAACTGGCTCTTTAATTGAACCCACAATATCAAGGTAACATTAAATCAAAAGCTTATCTATAGTTCACTAAAGACCAATATGAATTTCTTTATGTTCCATATCTCCTCAACAAAAATAAATAAGTACCTCCAATTGCTCAATAGTCATTTTGAATCTTTCCTGGTTTACATGTCTACATTCAAAAATAACTTTCTAATTTAGAAATCCTTTTTAAAGATATTCAATAAAACTTTAAATTTTTACCTTTTGTAATGGTTATTTAGTTATCTAGATAGAAATATATGAAAGGAATCTTTAATGAAGAAACTGAACTGTATATAAGAACTGTGTATACATTTCATTCCAAGAGGAGGCATCAGCGCTTTTTGTCACGTGTTCAATACAGAAATTGAACTCTACATGAAATTTTTTCTATATGTGTTTAATGCGGAGCAGATAATATGTCTAACATTAATGTGGCTGAACACGTCTTTTTAATTATGGCCACGTAACATCTACCTATTTTGTTAAAGTAGTTGCAAATAAAGATGGAAGGAGAAATTACACACGTAAAAGAAATTCAAATAAATTTAGCACTACTCATCTACTTTGGCTCACTACCTCATCTTAAAGGAAAGAAGCAATGGGAGGACTGTTTACTCGATATATATATGGATGGATGGATAGGTAGGTAGACAGATAAGCATAGATAGATACATAGAAAGATCTATATGTTAATAATTCACTTACAATTTTCTTTTGTGCATAAGGCCTTTTATTTAATGTTAAGAAACCCAGATGGATTCACTCATTTAATCATATACTTAATAAGCAACATAGAATAATAGCAGCTGTTTGAAATTTTCAACCACCACAGGCTTGTAGACAAATTCCATTTTTCTTTGTCTCATGTTTATCTTAAGAATGTAAAGTCCACTAGGGCAGGAATTTGTGTCTGTTTTGATAGGTACTTAAAAAACTACCTGGCATATAGTTTACTCTCAATAAATATTGTTGAAAGAATGAATGAATATCTGGGAAAACATTTTTTGAATACTCAGGTTAAAATCCAAATAAAAAATATTCTAAAGGATTTTATGCTTTTTTCAATATAAGCCTAAATAAAAACAATATCCAATGTTTTGAGTATTTCTGTTTTCAGTTTAGTATGAGAGATACAGTTCTGAGAAACACCTAAAGGACTTTTAAATATGTAAGTCATTAATTTAGAAAATCATGCTTATTTTTGAAATTCTTAAATTCTTATTCATATATCTGAACTGAAATTATCATTTCAGTAGCATGCATTCACATGGTAATGATGATGATGATAATGATGAAGGAGATGGAGAAGAAGAGCTGATAAAATATCAAAGGAGTAAATAAATTGAATAAGCATTAACTAATCAACAAGTTAAATATAGTCTAATAGCCTTACTAAGATTCTAGTTTTATATACTTTTACATACATATATATATAAATAGTATTTTTCTGATTATCTCGCAAACTTGCTTTGGACATACATATATATAAATAGTATTTTTCTGATTATCTCGCAAACTTGCTTTGCAGATCAAATGAGACAAATGAGCAAAGTGGGTTTTAGAAACAGTAAATTATATCAAAAGTATAAAGTGTTGTAGGAATTTTTAAGATAACTAAACTGATGGAATTTGTAATAAGTTACAGAATGAAAGAATGTTTATTACACAGCAATTATTTCATGAACACGCATGCTTCTAAGAGCACATAAC
>NW_007788912.1:0-2238 GCF_000696425.1 Galeopterus variegatus
GCGAGGAGCGGGGGCAACACCGAGGGTTGCGATCCCGTTGCCGGTCCCGTCCGGTACGGGCGCGACAGTGAGGGTTGCAATCTGTTGCCGGTCACGAAAAAAAAAAGATAAAAGTCTCCGGCCAACCCCGTGGCACACTCAGGAGAGTGCGCTCTGGGAGCGCAGCAATGCTCCCACCACGGGTTCAGATCCTACATAGGACTGGCCGGTGGCCTCGCTGGCTGAGCGCCGTGCGGGCGACACCACACCAAGGGTTGTGATCTCCTTACCGGTCATGAAAAAGACAAAAAATAAAAAATAAATAAAAGTCTTCTGTAACTAGTATTGTTGGAGTGAGCTGGACGAAAGCCATGTTGGGACCTAAAACCGCCTGGGAGCGGGGGAGTGTTTTCAAAAGGACAGGTTTTTCTCTCCACTCTTTATTCCCATCCCGATTTTCTTATCTTGCTTGATAAGTTAGGAAAACAAGGCTGAGAAGGTAATTAGAACTTTGCAAAGCTAACAGTTCTTTCTTTGAGACTTGTAGAGCTTTGAGAAATGATCGAGGCCAAATAACTGGAAGCCGACATTGGGCACCAGCCAAGTACACTTGCTCAAATCAAAATCTTGCAGGGTCCTGAGATAAGAGCGAAGATGAGAACAGAAACCAGAGGAGGCCTTGGCGAGACCTTGTACCTGACCACAGAAGCAGACCCCTAACACATCTTCTCTCCTGCTTTTCACCTCCCACATTCCATTCCCTCAACCCTCCTTAAAATACTCCCCACTAGACATAAACCTTTGAGATGGGATAGTCTACCATCTCCTTCAACTGAATACATCTACTTTTCTAACACCAACCATTTGACTTCTGAGGTTTTTTCCTTCAACACCAACCATTTGACTTCTGAGGTTTTTTCCTTCTCAAGGGGGTGGGCAACAGAAGTTCAGTAACAAACATGCAGAGGATGTTATAGTTCTGTTAGGAGAATCTGGCAGAACTAGAGACAGAAAACAAAGTAAACAAAAAAGTGAGGCAATATTACCTCCATGAAAGTTATTTAGGCAATGTAAACTTGAGAAAGTTTGTGGAAAAACATTATTAAAAGATAATACAAATCTTTCCATGAATTTTTTGAATACCCCTCATACTTACATAGTCGTAAGAAAACAAATTTTGAACTACATGATTTAATTAAATTGAGGAAGAAGGGGACGTGAGGGTGACGAGAGTTCTAACTTCTCATCTCACACAAAGGGGACGTGAGGGTGACAACGAGAGTTCTAACTTCTCATCTCACACAACTGAAATATAGTGGCTAAACTTCAGGAGTCTAGAAAAAGCTGTATAATCCTACTATTTTTTAATATGTAGATTAAGTACTGATTAAATATCTTAAAAAGCTAAAGGTGATGGCTTTCAGGGAGTAGAACTGTTAAAGTTACTTAACTTTCTAAATACGCTCATGCTCAGGCTATTATCACTTGGCAGCCAGATATTGCTCCTTCTATGTGAAAAGGAAGAGCTCCTAGTTAAAGGAAGCGCGCGAGGCAACATGACATTGATACAGGACCACTGGACTAGTCTTCAGGAAATTGGAATTGTAACCCAAAGGAGCTACTGAGTCCTGTGTTCTCAGGCAATTTACTGAACTACAGCTTGCTCTTCTTTACAATGGGAGGCTCAGACAGCTTGCCTATGTTGGCAAGGAGACGCCTGACGGAGGTAAGGCTAAGTGCTGTGAGTTGGCAGTTTTGTTCTATGACAAAAATTGAGCAATAGATGAAAACTCCGTTGATGTTTATTACCTCATTGATGCTCAATGTATCAGCACCCAATAATTACAAAGCCCTGTATGAGTCCTCTTCCTTATTCACCTTTTTCAACTCCCTCCTGCCTCCATACGTGTAAATTTTAAACATTTCCATGTTTCATTGCTAGAAATTGTTCTGCAAATCTAAATTCATGATTCAGTGAGGAACTGGGAAAGAGCATAGAACAATTGGGACAAAAGTTCTTAAGGATGAAAAGATACAAACTGAACCAGTGGAAGGGAGGGGCTGTGAACTTCAGGAGCATTATCACACTTAAGATTAAAAGCTAGGATTCTACAAGCCAGAAATGACTCAAAAGTTTTGGGATGTTTAGGGATTCAATGAGCTGCTACCTGAGTTGAGTTTCCCAAGAACTGGGACAAAAGGAAACAGCTTATTTTGAGCCAATGAAAAGAATAAACTGAGAACAAAGGGAGAAGTGTT
>NW_007788913.1:0-2238 GCF_000696425.1 Galeopterus variegatus
ATGTTAACACCTTTAATATTTTAAATAGCTAACAATATATTCAAGTTATGAAGCATCTACCCTAAACACCTGGTCTATATAGCAAAGAAACTACATTTAGCAACTGTGAAGTTTTTGGAGATTGGCAGGAAACAGCGAAAAAACTATACAAATGAGAAGAAAGACCATGATGTTTATGTTCATCTCTTAAAATGCTTTCGAAGTGAAAAACAAAACAAAACAAAAACAACCTGTTAGCTATTTCACTGAGACTATCAGAATGAATTCTGTCATGCCTCAAACCACAGCTGACCACAATCACTGTCAGATATCCAAGCCTCAACCAGTCACCCATGTCCTCCTGGTCATATTGTACATGCCCTAAACTGCTGGTTCTCAATCTCAGCTGCACATCAGATCATCTGAGGTGTCCAGGCAACACCCAAGACCAGTGCAAACAAAAGCTCTGGGAGTGGAACCCCAGCATCACTTTTTTTTTTTTCTTAAAGCTCCCTAGTTGATTCCAAGTGCTGCCGAGATTTGGAGCCTTGATCTGACCAAATCCTCTCCACCCTTGGTCTCTCTCTCCTAGTCCCTTTCATGTTACCTTCTGGAATCCAGTTTTGATTTGAGAACCCTTTCTGTATCTTCAACGTGTTATTGGAACATCACCTCTTTCTTTGACAGAAATCTCAGGGTTCTCCCTTCCTAAGTCAGGAGGTGACTGAGTGTTTGCTTGCCTCCCGGCACCCCTTACAAACCACTTCTCCTTCCTGCAAAATCTCCTACTCCTTTGAAACTCATTCATGAGGTTATTTATTTATTGCTGCCATCTGCTCCCAAGCCCCTCTTTCACTGGCAGTGGTTCACCTCACAGGCTTCTCTTTCCAACCCCATTCCCATTTTCTTTCCCAGCAACCCATCCAACCCCCTGGCCTCAAATCTTTGACCTGCAGAGTTCCAGCCGTCTTCCTCTACCCCACCTCACCACCCTCTCAGGGTCACCCTAATCCTTGTCTTCCCTGGAAACTGCATTACCTCTGGAATGTTTTTAAATCCCATTCGGTCCACTGTCTCCTACACTTGTAGTTTGCTTGCTCACCCATTCCGACTGCCACTTTCTTTGATGTTGTCAAGACCTCTGATCCCCAGACCCCCTCACTTTTTCTGTCTCCCCCAGCCTCTTCTTAGCTGATCTTCTCTGCTTGTCCTGCCTTGATTCTCCGCTGCATTTGTATGATCAGCCCCTTGAAAGTGCTGTCAACTCCTCTGCATGCCCCTCTCTGCAGGACTCACCTCCTGAGACCCCATGTGACTCCAACTCCAACTGTCCCCCTTTGACTGCCTGTGCTGAAGCAGCCCCAGGTGGCTGGAGCAGCACACAGCAGGGCTCTGAAGTCCTAGCAAACCTCGCGTGGTCACTCAGCTATGCCCAGAAAGCATGCTCTCCTCCTCCATTTTGAAGATAACGGCTTCATACCTTCTCCTCAACACTGCCTACTTGCTCTCCCCTCACCCCGCATCTGACAAAATAGAAATCATCAGACGACGATTTCATCTTCCTGTTCCCAAACTGACAATCTTAAATTTGCACCCAACTTCATCCCACTGGTCCCGTCCAAGACCAGTCTCTCCCACTAAATCCCATCCTTGTTTTCTTTTAAAAAGATATTCCAGCTTTATTGAAGTATAACTGACAAATAAAAAGCTATGTATATTCAGTGTACAATATGAAGATTTGATATATAAATATGTCGTATAACATTACATCAAATTCACTAACACATCTGACACCAGTTACCATTTGTGTACGTGTGTGTGGTGAACACACTTAAGATCTACTCTCTTAGCAAATTTCAAGTAAACAATACATTATTAATATAGTCACCATGCTGTACACTCGATACCCAAAACTCACTCATCTTATTACTGCAAGTTTGTACTCTTGGACCACAATCTACCCATTTCCCACCGCACTTGCCCTGCTAACCACCCTTCTACTCTCTGCTTCTATGAGTTTGACTTTTTTAGATTCCACGTAAGTGAGATCATACAGTATTTTTTTTCTGTGTTTGGCTTATTTCACTTAGCATAATGTCCTCCCATTCTTTCTTGACTACAAGAGGAATTGCCTTTCAGATATACGTCCCTACAAAATCAGTGTTTACATGTGTCGTTTCTATTTGCATGCGAGCAAGCCCACCATGCTGGTCTCACACACAAATGCCTCTTAATTCCTTCTCTCAGCTCTACTTTATG
>NW_007788914.1:0-2238 GCF_000696425.1 Galeopterus variegatus
AAAGAATAACCAATATAATCTCTGCATTTCCTCATTCCACTTGCACACATGCACACACACACACATGCACATTCCTTCATCACAGCAGTAGTTATTGTTAAGAATAAACACTTGGCAGATCTGAGGCATATTATTGAATAATGTCCCAAGGCAGTGTTTGTGAGAGTTGTTTCCAAGCTTCTTGGATGCCTTAGCAACACTATCCTTCTAAAGGCAGCTACAAAGCTTACCCTGATTTACCTACTGGGCATCTTGGGTGAATACAGTGCTCAGTCTGGACAATAGGTTTACGATGCTTTTGAAAACAGTATCCTGTTTGATTTTCAAATCTTTTTTTTTTCAGGGCGGGGGGGCGCTGGGGTGTCATCTATTGTGGTCATTGTATTGTCAGAGTATAAATTTTAACCAAACAAGTCTCTTAAAATACAGCAACTGCTTTCTATGGGATGCTGGAATGCCTCCTTAAATACTCAGGCAAAATGCTCCTCTCTAGTGTCCTTACTTTTCTTAGCTGAATGATAAATTGGTACTAACTTAAGCAATTCTGCATCATTGCATCATCAGACCACTGTGAGAAGTATGAGGACTGAGGTTAAATATGATCATAAAAATATTTCGGGCTGTAATTACACAGTTCTTGGAAGAAAAGATGTTCGATGCTACTGAATTGAGCTTTCAAAATGCTGTTTTGAGAGTGTATGTTCATGTTGAAATACTTTTTGTCACTTCCCATGACTGAAAGATCAAGTTCAGACTTTTTCCGAAGAGGGTCTCACAATTTGGCCCCTTATTTTCCTTTATATTATTCCCCTATGCCAATCAAGCTGGCATATTTATAGACTCTGAATATATTTTGTTTTCTTTCACCTTTATTATTTTGCTATCTCTTTTTTCTTGCTTAGAATTCCCTTTCTCTTTCATGAAAGTTCCACCCATCCTCATGCCGTATTATTGGGTGCCTACTGTCTACAAGGCACGATGCTTGGTGGTTTTACATGGATTCCCCAAACGAAACTCTGAAACAAAGGTTTATTTTAAAGATTAAAAAACTATGGCTTGGACATAAGAAATTTCTTTCCTGAGGCACAGAGCCATGAAATGACAGAGACTAGATTTAAAATCCAAGTTCAGATTTTTTTTACATTTTATTTCACAGTTGCCTTCAAGCCAGCTAAAATTCCATCTCCTCTATAAAGCCCTCTCTACTAAACCTCAAGTAATTTTCAACTCCTAAGCAAAATTGCCTGTATAATTAACTGGCAACTGTAGTCATGCAACATTTTCTTATTCTGTGACTGCCCCCTCTATGTTGTACGCTCCTTGAAATGAAGGGTTCTGACTTTTTCTAACTTCCATAGTGCTTTGCAAAGCCTAACTTTTAAAATCAAAATAAGGATAAAACAGTAAATGACATTGTTCCAAGTTATAAAAATTTTTTTCACCTCGGTCCTATTCAGTTAAAACACACAGCAGGAAGAATTTTGCTTTTTATGTGAGAATATATACACATTCAAAAATATATGCCTCTATCTAAGAAAGGAACAAAAAAGAGAGGTTTCCTTGATATTGACTCTCTAAGTACATATAACCATTAAGTTCTGCTGGCAACATCAATTTGGTTGTGTACAGTGACCAGGGTACACAGAAAGAGCAGGTCCAGTGTGTGGAATGGGGTGTGGGTACAGATAGTACTTGAGAGGATGATAGTGGATTCCTAAGACTCCCTTGTCTGGGCAGTAGTATATACATTGGGCAGATTGCTAGCTAGGTAGGCACCAAGAATTATTACCTGTTAAAATGATTTGTTGTCAGTGGAAACTAGAACTGAGTTAAATATTCAGAAAAATAAATACAGTTTAGAGACATTATAGTGAGTTATTCAGAGCAAGGGATATAATCAAAGTCCAGCACTAAACTTAGCTCAGCATCTTTTATCCTGTCCATGTTCACTTCAGAAAAAAGAGAAATGTAAAAAACAGGCTAATTATATACAAAATTAAGCCAAACACAGAAGTATAATTTCACCAGGGAATTATACATTCATAATATTTCCTCTTTAACCCTCAGAAAGCAAGCATATTTAAAATCTCACACTGTAATATTTCTTATTTATTTTTGTAATGAAACCTTAATGGAAACAAATGAAACATACAAAAATATATTTCTAAGGGATGATTTTGGAAACTGGAAGAATTCAGTACAATAAATGTTTTCAGAATAAATGAGTAATGCAGTGTA
>NW_007788915.1:0-2238 GCF_000696425.1 Galeopterus variegatus
AATCACTGTAGAAATTTATCAGCTATATTAGAGAGCAGCATAGTTATTTTGATGACATCCCAAGCTTGGACAGTATCTGTCTGAAACCTGTGTGCTTAACCTCTGGACCAGGCATCTAGCACCCAATAATAGAGAGGTTCGATTGTCTCAGCTTTGTTTATAACAAGAATCTTGCACATTCTCGTCTTGTTGCTACACTTGCTTGACACTTTGGTTTTAGCTTCAGGTGTGCAATTCCTTAACTTTTATAACTTTTCCTTCCTATTTTTGACTTTACCTTCACCATGTTGGGTCTGTTAATATATTTTGTTTCTGTGATTTTTGATAGTATGAGACTTACTCTTTTGTCTTGACCCTCGTGATCAACCCTGGGGCTGCTTGATGGGATGAATTTCCACCCATTCCTCCTACTCCAGCCTTCAAGCAGTGCTTAATTGAGACTTAAGCCTGAAACTTCTGTTTCAAAGTTAAATTCAGCCAATAATTCATGTTCAGTAAATCCTTGGCTGATAGGTGCGATAAAGGGTGGGGTTGCCCCAGATACAGTGAATCTGATTTTCTTACAACATCTGTACCTCATTCTCACTTTTAAATATTTACTTGAATTTATTGAAATTTGTATAAATGAAGAAGGTAAAGGCAGATATAGCTTACTTTCTGCAACAGCTATATGCCTGAAAACAAACCATACGAATAGAAGGCTTGTACATGAATTCTTATGCAAATATCTTGGGGGAGGGGGCTACATTTAAAGAAAGCTCAGGATAAAAGCTTTATAAAGTTAAAAAAGGAAAGTCCTTTTGTTCTGAATCAATTAAGACACACTGATTTATGCTGCAGTAATGAATATATCCTGTCATAAAAGTATATTTATTTTTCATACTGTATGAGGGTCCTTCAAAAAGTTCGTGGAAAGATGCATATTATCTTTTAACTGTTTTTGCATGAACTTTTTGAAGTACCCTCAGATGTCCAAGGTGGGTTGATAGGTAAGTTCTAGAAGGTTGATGAAAGCTCCTTCTACACACATGCTTCTGGGATCACCTCAGTAGGGAGAAGAGAATTCAGGAGCATCTTGCACCATTAAGCCTTAGAATTAAGTGTTAATTAAGAAGTAAGTACTTAATTAAGAATTAGAATGAAGTAATTAAGGAGCATCTTACACCATTAAGTGTTCTGATTTGGAAATGATGGTCCAATGGACAGAACTACTCCTATTACTCCACGCAACCAAAAAAAGGGCTAAGAAGTCTTCTGTATGGGTCAAAGGAAATAAGAACTGGATATTAGCAAGCAGTGCTAATGACTATTACAGTCTGCCCTGTGGTTACCAACTACTTGTTCCTCTCTCTTCCTCCGGGTAAAATACAATCCCTCCCTTGCTTCCTCAAAGAAGACAACTCCAAATCCCTTCCACTCATAGCATCAAGCCTACAGTCCAGGACCTCTGGTAGTCTTATATCAGACATGGATTCTGATGATACAGAGACCTTTTATTTAAAAAGACAAGTTATAAACCTCCTTACTCACCCACCTACCAACACCCAAAATACGGTGGTGAAACCAGGCCTGGATAATCTCAATAAACACTCTTGTTTGGAAAGTGGACAAATTGAAAGCATACCACAATCACCCGGCTGGATCGTTGCAACTTTGAAGTCCCTCTGGGCAAATGTTATCAAGGGCTCCTATCCTGAGATGGCCCTGGAGTAAGAGGGGCTCCTCTGTTCACAGAATCCGTGGTCCTAGGCTCTGTCCTCCGGGAGAGTCCTTCTTTCCATAATCTTCTTTGGCTACATTTGAAGTGGGTATCAGGAAATACTCCTACCTTAGGGGCAAGGCAGACTTCTTAGCCTACATTCTATCCAATGATGGTTGAAACCTCAGTTTTATTTTAGGTCCTGAATTGTCACATTCTCTTTTAGTTCAGGCTGATTCTTTTGGCAATATAATTCTCTCAAATACTTCACTGGATTTCTCCCTTTGATTTCAGTCAGCTTCATGTACTAAAAGCCTGTGACAGTCCCTTTGTAGAAATAATACTCATGTTTGCTAAGTGTCCTTCTAAGTGTGAGGACTCCCATGCCATTCTCTCTCTCTGCCTTACTCTCTTGATTTCATTGTGGGTATCCTGTGCCTATCAGGTGTCTAGAACCTCACTTTCATGTCTTTTCTCTAAACAATTTTGTCCTGTTTTTAAAGGATTTTCTAGGTATCATTGTCTGTAGGCAGAATAAT
>NW_007788916.1:0-2237 GCF_000696425.1 Galeopterus variegatus
AAACACCACCCGAGTTAATTATACTGATTACATTCAGTACTTTTAAGAAACATGCAAGAGGGTATTAACAGATCTCAATCCATGCATTGTGTGTGGAGCTGTGCTGTTATGAGCACAGGAGCCGGGACCTCTCACAGAATTGCTCCAGGTGGCTGGATACAAGGAATCTCTCAGTGTTGTCACACCACTCACTGCCTTCTGTGATCAGATATTCTGATAAGAATACTTGCTTACTTTATTTAGTGACCTAGGACATGTCTCATAACCTCTCTCTGTCTCAGTATCTCCAATGGAAGTAGGAGACAAAACATATCTCTCATATGAAGACTTGGCTCAAACATGGTATGTAATAAAAATTCAATAAATACTGTGCCCATTCTAATTTTTGTTGCTGGTCAATATCTAAGTCCAGACAATTTTGGTAGGTTAGGAAAACATTGCTGCATGCTCCTCTCATTGAAAAGTGGAGTATATTTTTCCACATCCTGAATCTAGGCTGATCTTGGGACCTGCACAGACCATAGAATGTGGTGAAATTAACCCATGCCAGGACTGAAGGGCAGGCCTCAGGAGGTCCCACAGCCTTACCTTTCTGTGTAAGCCCATTTATATTGCATATAACAAAATACTGGAAACTAGGTGATTTGTTTCTTTGTCATCATCTTGGCAACAAAATAAAATATCCATCTTTTCATTTTGTTATTAGCTAATAGAAACACCACCCGAGTTAATTATACTGATTACAGTCAGTACTTTTAATAAACATGCAAGAGGGTATTAACAGATCTCAATCCATGCATTGTGTGTGGAGCTGTGCTGTTATGAGCACAGGAGCCGGGACCTCTCACAGAATTGCTCCAGGTGGCTGGATACAAGGAATCTCTCAGTGTTGTCACACCACTCACTGCCTTCTGTGATCAGATATTCTGATAAGAATACTTGCTTACTTTATTTAGTGACCTAGGACATGTCTCATAACCTCTCTCTGTCTCAATATCTCCAATGGAAGTAGGGAAAAAAAACATATCTCTCATATGAAGACTTGGCTCAAACATGGCATGTAATAAAAATTCAGTAAATACTGTGCCCATTCTAATTTTTGTTGCTGGTCAATATCTAAGTCCAGACAATTTTGGTAGGTTAGGAAAACATTGCTGCATGCTCCTCTCATTGAAAAGTGGAGTATATTTTTCCACATCCTGAATCTAGGCTGATCTTGGGACCTGCACAGACCATAGAATGTGGTGAAATTAACCCATGCCAGGACTGAAGGGCAGGCCTCAGGAGGTCCCACAGCCTTACCTTTCTGTGTAAGCCCATTTATATTGCATATAACAAAATACTGGAAACTAGGTGATTTATAAAGAAAGTTAAACTTATTGCTTACAGTTTCTGAGGCTGGGAAGTCCAAAGTCCATTTGGTGTTGACAACAGTGACCCAGAGGTCTCACATTGCAAGATGGTGGAAGCAGAGATTGCAGAAAGAGAGTAAGAAAGACAGACTCTCCTCTTACTTTAAAGCCCTCAGCCCCACTCCCCTGGCCACCATTTTAAATTCTTTCACTACTGCATGTTCAAACAATCCAATCACCTCTTCAAGGCTCTACCTTTCAATTACCATAATAGGATTTCCCACCCTCTTAACAGTCAGTGGGGACCAAGTTTCTAACACATAAAACTGGGGGGACACGATTCAAGCTTCAGGAAGTTTTGTGGGGACATAATTCAATCCACTACACCTCCCCTCTGGGAATGTGAGAAAGCTCATGTAGACTATTGGTGGATCTGTCACCACTTGGAGAGTACTGAGGTGCCCAGCCAACCACCAGCACCAGCTGACAGATAGGCACATAGTCCATCCAGTGGCATAAGGGGGGACTGGTAGGGATGGGAATGTGGGCAGTATGAATGGCCCTTCCCATGGGGAGGGGTATTTTATCATTGACATTGTTCAGAATTGTCAGTGCATGGTGACAAGAAAAAACAGTTTTATTATCAATTTAAAATGTCTATTGTCGACTCACCCTTGAACATCGGCATCTAAGGTGGAGTGTTCCCACCTCTTCTCCCCTTCAGCATGCCACTAAGAGGAGAACCGAGGTGACTAGACATTGCCAGCACTACCTGGCAGACATGTGTATGGGGCCAACTTGGACCTTCCATCCCAGCTGACCCAGGAGTGCGCCCAGGCAAGACAGCAGAGGAAACACCAGCCAACCCACAGAGTCATGAGAAAT
>NW_007788917.1:0-2237 GCF_000696425.1 Galeopterus variegatus
ATGGCTGGTTGGCTCACTGGTTGAGCGTGGTGCTGACAACACCAAGTCAAGGGTTAAGATCACCTTACCGATCATCTTTTTTTTAAAAAAAAAAAAAAGAAAGAAGAAGAAAATCCCATTTCACATAGACAAGAGCATTATTTTTGAATCCGCAAACTAGATATTTAATTTAAGCCTAAAATTTGTTTTAAAAGACGACTCATTAAAGAACGCAACTGCTTTAAATACTGAGGAAATGCAATTTGTTACAAATGGAGCTGAAATTAAAGAGTTTATTTGTAGGAAAAGGTGGTTGAATTTATTACAGTTTACTTAAAACCATGCAAAAGTCAATATAAAAAATATGATGTGGTTGCAAATGATGAGAAGGAAAGGAGTTATTATGTAAAATATCTGAGTATCCGGAAGTTCTAAACTGCAAATGCTCCATCATTAAAATCCATAATTACCAGGCTTATTATGAGGGCCTACCTGCCCACAAATACTTTCCCCACCCACTTGTCAGGTGGTCCCTTGCCTACCTGTCTTACTTGGCTTTAGCTGTCACAGTCATTGTTAAGTGCATGCATGTTACATCAGAGGGATGGGCACAGGTTGATCTGGGTAAGAATGAGGTACAGGGAGAAGGAGTTTTTATTCCAAAAGAGTGATCAGAAATGACATGGATAAAGAAACGTGGGAGTTTTATAGGAGAGCTAGAAGTCCATGTTAGTGGGAAGGAAACATAGGCAAAACATGTACAAGTACTGGGGAACCCAAAATTTTGCCCTATCACGAACAAACAACTCTATGTACCAGGCTTTCTCCATGAACACCTTTCTCTGATCTCCACCTCACCTGACACCTGGCTTTTCCCAGCTGAGCCTACTTCCTTTCCTGTCTTCACTTTCATCTGTTGATATCCACTAAAATCCAACTTGGGTATCACATCCTCCAGAAAGCCTTCCCTAACCCACGTCCCTTAACTTCCTAGAAGAGGTTGGTCATTGGCATCTTGCCTCACAGTGCCACTTGCAGACTTTTCTGCCGTAATCTTTCATAATGAGGACATCTGCAGTCAACAACCACCACACGGAGGAGTTACAGCACACTGATTATGTGCAGAGCTTTAGGGTCAGACACACAGGGTTCCAGCTCCATCTTTATCTCTTAATATCTGTGGGATGTTAGCCAAGTTACTTAACCTCCTCAGCCTCAGTTTTCTCATCCATAAAAGAGGAATCACAGTGGTAGCTAGCTCATGGATTGTTGTAAGGATTTAATTAAAGAAGTCTTGTAAGCCATTTAGCAAATACAAGCACACAGTTGGAAGTCAGTAAATATTACATGTGTAGAAATTATTATCTCATCCCTCATTTCTGCTTCCATCCTCTTCAATGACTTTTTAGTTTCTGGCTCACAGTTTTTTTGTTAGCCACTCAATTCATTGTCATCCTCTTTGGTTAAAATAATGTATGTATGTTCGCCAGTAACTAGCACAGGGCTATATACTCAACGCATGCTTACAAACTTGAGTTTCCAAATCCAGGATTTATCCATCTCTCTGACCTTAAAAACTTCTCTACTCCTCAATTCCTGTTGCCCTTATATTAGTCTGCTTGGGCTGCCATAACAAAATACCACACTCTGGGTGGCTTAAACAACAGAAATGTATTCTCTCCCAGTTCCGGAGGCTTCAAGTCCAAGATCAAGGTTCCTGTTGATTCAGTTCCTAGTGAGCGCCCTTTTCCTGGCTGGCAGATGGCTGGCTTTTGCTGTCTTCACATGGCTTTTCCTAGGTGCATGAGGGGAGAGAGAGAGCACACACATGAGTTCTCCAGTGTCTCTTCTTATAAGGACACTAATCCTATTGGATTAGGACTCCAACCTTATGACCCCATTTAACCTTGATTACTTTCTGTATTAGTCCATTTCTGTTGCTTATAACAAAATACCTGAAACTGGGTAATTTATAAATAAATGAAATTTATTTCTTATAGTTTTGGAGGCTGGGAAGTCCAAAGTCCAGGGAACCCATCCAATAAGGGCCTTCTTCTACAGCAATGTAGGGTATCACATGGTGATTGGGCTGAGTAAGAGAACTAAATTTCTCACTTGCTTATTTTATAAAGCCATCAGAACCATGCTCCTGACCACCCATTAAACCATCATGGATTAATCCATTCATGAGGGTGTAGTCCTCACAATCTAATCACCTCTTTAAGGCCCCACCTTTCAATTACCATAATAGGATTTCC
>NW_007788918.1:0-2237 GCF_000696425.1 Galeopterus variegatus
CTTTAGCTTTCCTTTCTTCATGCCCTCAATGAACTTCCTTGAAAGAAGAGTCTTGACATAATTATGCTCAATTCTGATTGGCACAAATCTGCACATGAATCATCAGAAAATGACTGATTTTTCCATACAGTAATGGTGCTTAAGACTCAGAAAGTGTGAAATGAAAAACGTAATGTTCTCCTAACAGTGCAATTTAGAATAATGTCAATAGACCACATGCTATTTTTTTAAGCCTTAAGTTTAAAAACCCAAATCGAAATAGTGAGTTCCCATTGTGTTAGGCATTTACTATGCAATATCACTCCGTTTCAACTCATCTCTCAATTGTTGAGGGTGCTGAGCAAAAGAAGCTGCACCACTAAATGTCAGCCCTATAATTCACACTCAATGGGCAGGCAAACAGCCCTTTTCATGAGCCTGAAATGAATGAATGTAGAATCACTATAAATATTGAGCTCACTTATTAAAAACAAAAAGAAAAAAAATGGTAAAAAAAAAAGAAAAAAAGAAAAGAGAGAAAATCCAAGAGAGTCTTGCCAAGCTTCTAAGAACTATCCTTATGGATTCACACTCTGAAGCAGTGAGGATGAATGTTCTCTCAGGAGAGATTTTAAAGTGGGAGGGCATATTAGTCTGATGTCATTTTCTTAAAGATCTAGTTCTTTGTGAACGACTCTTATGAAAGCCTCAGAAATGGAAGGGATGTGTGCTTCAAATGGGTCTACTGAAAATTCTGCCCCTAGTAGGGCTGGCAATGGCACATGTGAAAGTGCAAGACCTGGGTGTTTTATGCCATACCCTTTGGACACATTCTCTTCTCTTAAATCCAACCCTGATTTGTCAGCCCTGCTTGCTCCCTAACTTCCAAAATTCATCCCATCTAAACTGCATGCTGTCCTTCCTTCCCAAGAAAACAGCTATGCCCCAGTTCTTTCTTCATACCTTTTCATCATTTATTCATTCATTTATTAGTTGAACAAATATTTAGTCAATAGGCAAATGTTTATTGAGACTTCTGATAGATTCTGCCAATACAGAGATGACCCAAGTTCCTCTCTGTTGAAAGATCCGGTGCTCTGTCACGTCCCTCAGAGGTCTGCTATTTAATAGGTTGAATTAATCTGTGTTAAAACTTCAATAGACCTTATTATCTTAAAATGCCAACATCCAAACCTCCCCACCCCCCCGCCAACTTCAATCCTATGCGGGAATCTCGAGCACAGAGGCAACGACAGCAATGGCCCATATGCATCAATTGAAATAAAGCTATTTCTCATCATAATATATATGTGAACTACAAGCAAGAAAACATGGGACATTAGAAAATTAAGTAACATGTCAAAAATTAAACCTATAGCTAATGTGTTCCTAAATTCTGTATTTTTTTTTTATTTTTACTTTAAGCTTAAGTTTTCTCATTGATATGTATACTCTCCACCTACACTATTTGGTCACTGCGATAAGTGACTATCTGTATTTTGTCCTGTGATTAGAGAAACTATACAGATCGATAGATAGATAGATCGCAGCTCTTCCAAAATATTGAGTGGTGTGTTTACTTGTGCTTTTCCCCTGCTACACTTTCTTTTCTAACCAAACCAGGAGGAAAGTGTGTGTTAATTTTGGATCTAATTTTCCTCTCCCATATGGCTCCCATTCTTTGTAGGAACAACAGGAGCTCAGTAAGTATAGAGGAAATTCATTATTCTTTTTGCTAAAAAGAAGAGGCAAAGTGTTTAGCCACAGTTCACACCTCTTCAATTGATCTTTCCAAGTCTTCTTAGCGTCTGAAAGGTGGGAATTATGGGTCCCTTAGATGCACTGCTATTCAGTCAAGACCATAAGTAATTTACTTAAATGTACCCCCATAACCCATTTACTGCATTTATGGCATTTTAGCAGTAGACTGTCTGCTGAGCTTAGAGGTGGAGTGTGCAATATAATAATGAAATAGTGATGTCACTTGGAAATCAGAAGTGCTAAGTCAACCCATAGCACTGTTTTATTATTGTTGCCTCATTCTCTGTAGGAGTGAGGGATACTTGTTTTAATTTACATCTCAATCTACATAGAGGATTGGTTTCTAAAGAGTTCTTTGTTTATATGGGTGCCCAAAATGCAACTTTTAAAAGGTTCCATTTCCGCATAATTTTTAAACTTTTGTTTGGAGCAATCGGGTATAGCATTCTGTGCTATATGAATAATTCCTGCAGATTTTTCCAAAGGGAAGATAGTCT
>NW_007788919.1:0-2236 GCF_000696425.1 Galeopterus variegatus
AATAATAGTGCCTCCATGCTAATTTCCTGATGATCATCGTGCCGTGTGCATGTAAGAGGATACCCTGGTTTAGGAAACACTCTGAAGTACACAGGGTTAAAGGTTAAAGTTCTATTGTGTAATGACACCCTTTTCTTCTATTCAGGAACCAGCAAAGCTCCAGATAATGTGGAGCAGAGGCCCAATTTGACTTGTGAGGACATGTTGGGTGAGTGAGAAAATATCATTTTTAATTTTAAAGCCACGGAGATTTGGGGGTTGTTTGTTATTGCAGCATAGTCTGAGGTGTACCATTTACAGAGTTCAGCAAATTGGCATCTTCCTTAAAATGACTGAGAATATGATTCTGATGCCAATGTCTTAACCCAGTTACCTGACCAGCAAGCCAATAACTGAGCAACAATGAGGTGGCCAGACTCACTTGAAGGGCTTTGTGCTATGAGAGCAATATTTTTAATGGGCCTTCTCACTAGTACAGTACCTCAGATTATACCATTAGGTAATAAACTGTGGTGCATATTACAAAGAGGCTGTAAAAGGGAAATCAGTGAGGTTGGCACAGTCAGGGAAGGCTTCCTGGGGGAGGTGTCCCTTGAGAATGACATTTCCTAAAGCCTAGAAAACATTTGGGAAGGCAAAGAACATGGTAGTTTCTCAAGGTATTAACAACTTAATTAGACATCTCATTACATTATTATAATACATTAATATTGTTATTTTTATTTGTCTGTTCTAAACACTTTAACTTGTTCAATGCTTACAATAGTCTAATGATAGTTACTATTATTACCTGCATTTGACAAATGAGGCATGAAGGGCTTAAGTAACCTGCCTATGTTCCCACAGTCAGTGAGCATGGCTGGAATTCAAATCCAGAAAGCCTGGCTGCAGAGGCTGGACTCTTAACTTCACTGCTAGGTCTTTGGGGAGAAGGAAAAAAAGACTGGATTCGTAGAGAGGAAATTGTGGGCAGGATTAGAAGCCAGGAGTATAGATTTGCCTGCAGGCTGCATGGTCTAGGCTCAGGAGAGAAATTGTAACAGGGGCACATATTTGGAGGTTGTAGTGGGTTCAGTGGTAGCCCCCAAAGATACATCCATATCCTAATTCCAGAACCTGTAAATGTGACCTTATTTGGAAAAAGTGTCTTGCAGATGCAGTCAAGTTAAGGATCTTGAGATAAGGTCATCCTAGATAATCCAGGTGGGCCCTAAATCCAATGACAAGTGTCCTTAAGAGAGACAGAAAAAGAGAAGATACACACAGAGAAGAGAAAGTTATGTGAAGACAGAGGCAGAGACTGGACTGATGCACCTCGTACCAATGAACACCAAGCATTACTGGCAACTCCATAAGGTAGGAGAGAGAGAAGGAACAGACTCTCCCTAGAGCCTCCAGAGGGAGCCAAGCCCTGTTGACACCTGATTTTGGACTTCCGACCTTCAGAACTGTGGGAGAATTTGTTTCTGTTTCTCTAAACTACTTACTTTACGGTAATTTTCTAACAATGGCCACAGGAAATCTAATACAGGAGCTATCAGAAAATACACAGTAGTGGACACCTTGGGAATGAATGAAATAATTCTGGACAAAGAACATAGAGAAGGCTGAGGTCTTGGGAAAGACCCCTGAGAGTGTCGACATTTAAGGGCAGGGCAGAGGAAGAGAAGCTCCTTCTGGACGCTGAAAAGTCACCATCAAGGAGATGGGAGGAAAAGTTGGTGGGTGATGTCACAGAAGCCAGCCCTGGTGTCAAGTGCTGGCAAGGGCCAAGCAAGATAAGGACTGAAAATACCTCCTGGTTCTGCCCCAGTGGGATGGTCATGGTTTTTAAGTGTCTCCTTAACTTTTTCTTTTATTGTGGTAAAATATAAATAACATAAAATTAACCATTTTAACCCTTGTTGGGTGTACAGTTCACCAGCATTAAGTACACTGTTGTGCAAACATCACCACCAACCATCTCCAGAACTGTTTCGTCTTCCCCACTAAACAATAACTTTTCCCCTGCCCCCAGGCCCTGGCATCCACCATTGTAGAATTCTGTCACTATGAATTTAACCACTCTAGGAACCTCACATTAGTGGAATCATACAGTATTTGTCAGTTCATCTGGCTTATTTCACTCAGCCTAATGTCTTCAAGGCTCATCCGTGTTGTGGCAGGTGTCAGAATTTCCTTCCTTTTTAAGGCTGCATGTTAATTCCACTGTGTGTATACACCGCATTTTGTTTAC
>NW_007788920.1:0-1129 GCF_000696425.1 Galeopterus variegatus
CTATTTTATTTTATTTTATTTTTTATTTTATTTTTTTTCCCTTTTTGTCTTTTTTACTGACCGGCAACGGGATCGCAACCCTCGGTGTTGCGCCCACACCGCACTCAGCCAGTGAGCGGGAACTGGTCTCCACATGCGATCCGAACCCTCGGCAGGAGCGCCGCCGCGCTCCCAAGCGGTGCACTCTCCAGTGCGCCACCGGGCCGGCCCGAGAAGGTGCATTTTAAACAAGCATCTCAGGCAGTGACTGTGCACATGGAGCCAGGTCGCTATAGTTTTTTTGAAAAATAACTTACAGACCTTCCTCAGATAATCTCTGAGAATATTTGTATGCAGATTAGCATTATTGAACAGTACAGTTGAGTGATAAGACCAGCTCCTCAAATGGCCTGAGAATAAAATGTAATTTAAATAGATTAATGAAACAGCCCCCAAATAGCTTAGTATGGCTCTTGTGAGCCTGGGGAAAACCCAGCAAAGCTCAGAAGCCAGCTTGCCCAAGGGAGAGAGAAATTTAGATGTGAAAGGACAAAGGGGTGCTGACCACCCAGATACCAGGCTCACACAGGTTTCTACCTTCCTTCCATCGACTCCAAAGGCCTGAAGTTTGCATCTTCAGTTCCAGCCTGGGGAACTGCTATCGTCAGGGCGAGCAATCGCCCTTGATTGGAATGATCAGAAATAGTAGCTTCATGGATCACAGTTGTCTCAATGTATGACTGTGCTTGTGAAGGAAGAAGTACCTTGTCTGAAGTCAAAAATTAGAATGTGAAACACAGATGGCTGGAATTTTCCTGTTTTTAATTCTCATGTAGTATTTACCCATGATGACCTACTTGCTTGCTTCAAACATTCAGTGCTCAATCTTTACAGCAAAGTATACTTTCTTCCCTTGCTTGCAAACTCTGAGAAGACTTAAAGCTCTGTTACATAACTTCTCACAAATTTTAATATGCTTTTTTCGTGGAAGCAATTTTCTCAGCACTATCTTATAGCCTTTGCTCAATACTAGATCATATAGGACATGTATCTTTATGCAATATGATAGAAATGGATTTTAATGTCTCCTTATATTAGGTTCCTGTTGATGTTCAAATGAATGATAAGTATGTGATCAATAGCACATATG
>NW_007788921.1:0-1053 GCF_000696425.1 Galeopterus variegatus
ATCCAAGAGCATGGAATATCTTTCCATATTCATGTGTCCTCTTTAATATCTTTAAACAGTGTTTTTTTTTCTTTTTTTTTGGTCTTTTTTTTCATGCCCGGCAACGGATCGCAACCCTCAGTGTCGCGCCCGTACCGGACCGGGACCGGCAATGGGATCGCAACCCTCGGTGTCGTGCCCACACCTCGCTCAGCCAGTGAGCGGGAACCGGTCTGCATGTGGGATCCGGAGTGCCGCCGCACTCCCAAGCAGCGCACTGTAGCCGTGCGCCACCGGGCCGGCCCGTAAACAGTGGTTTGTAGTTCTCTTTGTAGAGATTTTTCACATCCTTGGTTAACTTTATTCCTAAGTATTTTATTTTTTATTATTTTATTTATTTATTTATTTATTTATTTATTTTGTGGCTATTGTAAATGGGCTAGCTTTATTGGTTTCTTTTTCTGCATGTTCACTGTTGGAGTTTAGAAATGCTACTGATTTTAGTGTGTTGATTTTGTATCCTGATACTTTGCTGAAATCATTTATCAACTCTAGGAGTTTTTTTGTAGAGGCTTTATGCTGTTTGATATATAGGATCATATCATTTGCAAGCAGGGAGAGTTTGACTTCATCTTTTCCAATCTGGATGCCCTTTATTTCCTTCTCTTCTCTGATTGTTCTGGCTAATACTTCCAATACTATGTTGAATAGGAGTGGTGAGGGTGGGCATCTTTGTCTAGTTCCTGTTCTTAAGGTACCCAGGGCATTATAGTCACCCGTTCAGAATGATATTGGCAGTGGGCTTATCATATATGGCTTTAATTGTTTTGAAATACTTTCCATCCATACCTAACTTATAGAGACTCTTTATCATGAAAGAATGTTGAATTTTGTCAAATGGTCATATTTTTTTTTTGTTTGTTTGTTTTGTTTTTTTTTTTCTTTTTTCGTGTCCGGCAACGGATCGCAACCCTCAGTGTCACGCCCGTACCGGACCGGGACCGGCAACGGGATCGCAACCCTCGGCGTCGCGCCCGCACCTCGCTCAGCCAGTGAGCAGGAACCGGTCTGTAT
>NW_007788921.1:2036-2236 GCF_000696425.1 Galeopterus variegatus
CCGCGGCGGGAGCGCCGCCACGCTCCAAAGCGGCGCAGTGTAGCAGTGCGCCACTGGGCTGGCCCCGTCATATGGTTTTTGTCTTTGCTTTTACTGAGGTGATATATCACATTTATTGATTTGCATATGTTGAACCAAACTTGCATTCCCTGGGATGAATCCCACTTGATCATGATGTACAATTTTGTGTATGTGTTGCT
>NW_007788922.1:0-2236 GCF_000696425.1 Galeopterus variegatus
GGAATCCACCAAGGGAGTAATTTTTCATCTGGCTGACCCAGGGCAAAGCAGAAAGCATATGTAGGCCCAGCAATCAGAAGCAGAATCTGAAGTGGGGATATGCACTTGAGAGACTATGGGAACGGGGGGAAGGTGTTTGCATGGGGTGGGGAGAGCCCAGGTGACTTGTGTGTACCAAATCCATGACATGAAAGCCACTCGTGAGGTCAAAACACAAGCAACACTCAGGAATGTTTCCTTTGTACAATACAAAAATGAAAAACAAATCTCCACTGAGTGGACGGGTTATCACATGAAGCAAAAGCTTAACTTGGGTTTAAACCTGTTTTGCATGCACTAGACCATGGTCCACCTGCCAGAGAGTCAGGACTGGGTGTGTGCATGCGTGCGTGTGTGCGTGTGTGCATGCGTGCATGTGTGTGCGTGTGTGTGTGTGTACTTGGCAAAATAGAAAAGAATCTTTGAAAGACTACAGTAACCCAAAACAAAATATTGACCTGGTTTCCTATACATTTTTAGAAGTCAAAATCACTCTTAGAAAAACATAAGGGTGGGCCGGCCCGGTGGTGCATGGGAGAGTGCGCCGCTTGGGAGCACGGCGGCGCTCCCGCTGAGGGTTCGGATCCCATGTGGAGATCGATTCCCACTCACTGGCTGAGCACGGTGCGGGCGCAGCACCGAGGGTTGCGAACCCGTTGCCGGTCCCTGGTACGGGCGCGATACTGAGGGTTGCGATCCCGTTACCGGTCAGTAAAAAAGACAAAAAGGAAAAAAAAAAAAAAGAAAAACATAAGGGCATGTTTTTGAGAAGTATTTTTGGCACAATAAGTGTTTTTTCTGCCATAATCATGGCGGTGTTGCTGTTCTTGTTCTCATTTCCTTCCATCTCTCACCAAGTCCCCCTTCAGTCTGGGGCATCTTGTCTCAGGGTGGGTGTACAGTACATAGCAAAGAGGATGAGAAAAAGATTCTGAGTTTTGAAAGCAGAGACTGCAAGTTGCAGGAAACACGGTTTACTGCATGTCAGAAGCTTCCAGCCAGAAGGACTCTGGGCACAAGCCACAGATCCCAGATGGTGTGGATTACAGGATGGACAGCCACCCTGGCCCAGAGGAGGTGAGGACCATACCCTGCAGAGCGCAGTACAGCCAGCAAGGAACAAGCGGCTTAGGTATCAGGGTCTGTCCTCAAAAAGCAGTATAACCTGGCACCCATACCTCACCTAGGCTGGACTCCAGGGAGGGAAGAAAAGCACCATTTCAATTTGGGAATCAGAAAGAAGGTAAACACGAGCCCTATGTCAGTCCCCAGGGAAGGCTGCAGGAAAACAGCAGGACCACAGAGCAAGAGTACGGCGCAGTGCCAGAAAGGCTCCAGTACCTGGCCCTCCTGCGATGGACGGGGGGCCAAGATCACCGACCTGTAAACAAGGCACCTCTTGCTGCTGCTGGAGCTGACGTCTTGCGTCTGTGCTGCAGAACGCTGCTAACACGCGTGCACACAGGCCGCTGTCCTACTTTCTTAAAGGTTTTACAACTTCATCAAAAATGTAACTGTGAGTCTTACTGTCATTAAATATTTAGAAATGCTGATTCAACTACTTGGAGCTTTGTTCACTTCTCAAAAATTGGAGTTGATGCCTAGATCAGGGTCACCATGAGTGTGTCCCTCTTGAGCCTCACCACCTGCCACCTATGTTTGCCTTTGGTGGTGCCCATGCTGGGCTCCTACCTACTCCCACACCCCAGCTCCAGGCCTGCCCCAATTCCCAGGCAATGCAAGGCTGGTGAGAGCAGGTGGCAAAGCTGTGCCAGGTCCCTCAGACACCAGCTGCTATGGTTTGAGTGCTTGTTCCTCCAAACCCACATTGAAATGTAATTGTCACATAATGGTATTAAGAGGTGTGACCTCTAAGAGGTGATTAGACCACGAGGGCTCCACTGTCACAGGTGGGATTGGTGCCATTACAAAAGGGCGAGTTCAGGTCCCTCTTGCTGTCACCCTCTTGCCTTCCACCATGGGAAGAGGCAGCAAGAAGGCCCTTGCCAGACAGCAGCACCTTGACTTTGCACTTCCCAGCCTCCTCAGCTGTGAGCCAGGAACTTTCTGTTCTGTATAAATTACCCAGTTTCAGATATTCTACACAGCAGCATAGAATGGACCAAGCCACCAGCACTGTGCCCTGCTAGTCCCACCTACCTGAGCAAAAGCCCACGGGCTGGTCACAGGCCCCTGG
>NW_007788923.1:0-2236 GCF_000696425.1 Galeopterus variegatus
AAATTTTAAAAGTTTAACATTTCAGTAAACTCTGTGCCTGTGTACTCATTTATAAAATTCAGTTCTTCCAGCTATAAAATTTTGTAGCACTATATTGATTACACAAATAGAGGCCAAACTGTATCCCCACGGTATCTGTCATGATATCTTGCCCATAGTAGGTGCCTAATAAATGTTTGTCGAATTAAATGTATGTTGTTTTCTGAATTGCTCATAACTTTATAATGTAATACATTAATAGAAATGAAGTTGAACTGTATAGTATTAGAAATCTTCAAGTTCAACTTGCTGTAAGAGGAGCAACCAAGGCCCAGAGCAGTTGGGTCATTAATATAGTTAGTGCAAGGCCACTATGTTGCTTTGTAACTTAACATTTGTGAAAATGTGCATAGGTAATTCATTCAGCCATAGCCATTGGAATATAGTTTGGTTTCCTTTTCTTTTTTCTTCTCTTTCTTTCTTTTTTCTTCTCGTTCTTTTGTCTTCTATTTCTTCTCTCTTCTCTTTTCTCTTTCTCTTTCCCTCCTTCCTTTCTTTTTTTTTTTAGATCCAGGCGACCTGATACTGCAGAAATATCATTTCTAGGAACCACAAGACCCAGGTTCCATCCCCTCTTTTGCCACTAGTCACCAGTGTGGGTTTCAGGCATTTCTCTAGGTTTCTCTTACCTCACCTATCAGATGGGAAGAATAGTGCTTTTCCCACCCGAAGGCCCAGGGCCTGAACTAAATGTCCTTTTGAGGCTCCTTTTGACTCTACATCCCAATTCAGTCACTAGTTGGTGACTTTGTTCTGAGCTGACTTTAAGGCAAAGGGTTATTGCAAGTTCTGTTTACTAATCTTCATACTGTTTTCGTGATGGTGGTTGAGAAAGGATAGAGGAGGAATGAATATTGCTGTGGAAGGGAGAGAAAGGGTCATATCTGGAATGCAGACAAGGATTCTGTTGTATTTTAAGTTCATTATAGTACCGTGTGGTTGGTTGAGACCAGAAGATTCAAAGGGAGGTTGCGAGAATCGGGACTGTTAGCAGTGGAACATGATAATGGGGGCAGCAACTGTGTCCAAAACCAACAAGGTAGGTTATTTTGTTATCTTTGTTTTAGTGAAAATAAAGGAGGAAACAGACATTTGAAAAAAAGATGAACCACCCAGGGGGAGCAGGAAGGAGAAAATATGGAAAAAGAAAAGGGCAGTAAAGATTCGGTAAAAATGAAATTCAGAATCTGAGCATACTGGCTAATGCCATGTGAGTCAACCCTGAAATCTACAAGTTCCATCTCATCTCTTCATAAATCTTCCTCCAGGAGAATTTGCTGTAAATCTACTTTGCCTAAAAATTATATATTTATTAGCATGAAAAGAATACATTGCTAATTGTAGAAAATTTAGAAAATATAAGTGATAAAAGAAGACAGCAATCTGTCATAACCCCTCAACTCAGAATAACCAATTTTAATAATTTTGGTATGCATCCTTCAACCTTTTCTATTTGCATTCCCTTTCAGATTTTCTTAAAAACAGAATCATAGGGACAGACTGCTTTAGAACCTACTTTTTAAACACTTAAGATAGCATGGATGTTTTTTCTGCTACCAAATAGTCTTCTATAACATTTTTAATGGTTGCATTTTAAAACAGCATAATGTAAACAAATTACTAGTGTTGAAAATCTATCCTTTTAATCATTAAATATTATAAATATGCTTTAAACATCCATGGTCATTTCTCTGGGATAAATTCTTGGAAACACAATTACTAGATCAGAAGAGTTATAAAATGTTAGGGTCTTTGATGTGCATTGTCAAATTTCTCTCTAGAAATATTATATTTATATCAGTTTCGATCAATTTTTGAGTTGGGAGTGTCCAGTTTTCTGCTTGCTTGAAAATACTGCACGTGATCAGTTTTTAAAAACCTTTGAAATGTTGATGTTGAAAACATGTGTCATGTTTTGATTTGTGTGATTTTTGGTATGTTTTAATGTTTTTGGCCATTTGTATGATTTATTTTGTAAATTGCCGTATGTCACTTGCCTATATTTTCAGTGCGGTGCTTTGCTTTTTAAATTAATTCACAAAAACTCTTTATTGGTTAAAGTTATTAATTTCCTTTCTGTCATACAATGATATTTCCTTCAATTTGTCTGCTTTTCAGTTTTGTTTGGTAGTTTTGTTTTTCTCAGAAATTTACATTTTTGTACTGTCAAATCTAGTATTTTTCCCTATAATTTTTG
>NW_007788924.1:0-2235 GCF_000696425.1 Galeopterus variegatus
ACTAGGTTCTTATTATTTCATTCTATTTCAAAATGGCCTGATTTGTCTCTATTATACGCTCGTTGTGGATGAATTAAAAACTAAAGCATGAAGATGCACAAAAGACTGGCCAAGTCATCACAGGTTCTCAGTGAATACAATGAAAAGGAAATGCACACCAATGACAGGACTGCACATTTGAAAGTAAAATCTTACTTGAAAATACAGAACAGTCAATGCTGTAGAATGGTGACACATAACAATAAAGAAATATATTTTTGTGCTTCTGTTGCATACATAAGTAGGCACGATTCAATTTTTGGTGAGGTAATATCTAAAAATCAGGGAATCATTCATAACACTTCATGACTTTGATAATGTGTATTGTCTTCACTTGGCCAAAAACCACAGCAAATATTGATAACATTATGGCAGTACATTTATGCAGAATACAAACATCAAATCCAAATAATAATTCACTTCATTTAGGGGAGAAAACACAGAACTGAATAATGAAAAATATAGCAGATGTGATTGATTAAATTTTTTTGCATAAGAGAAGAAATTTAAAAAAAAAACAACATTCAGTTATCTTGGATATAATTCCTGATGCAAACTTTGTACAGCAGAAAATAACTATCACTAGGTTGTTCATTTCCCAAATGTAACTACTCCCAAATAGGAACATTTGGGTGGGAATTGTCTAATATATAGAAGGAAAGTGAATGTTTTCTATAGACTACTTATAAAAACTACATCTAAACCAAACAGTTCAAAGTCCAGGGATACTCAGTGCAGCAAATATGTGTAGAAAACACAATAAATTGTAACAGAAAATCATCTGAATTACTTGTATGAATTTTATATTTCTTATTCTGCATTCACTTGATAGAGAATAATGCAGCAAAAACCTTTTTTGACACTTTGTTTTTAATATTGCCCAAGACCTTAACAGCTACATAAAATATAGAATTGCATAAAAGATAAACATATTTACCAAACCTAAATTCGAGTCCATTTTCAAAAGGACAGTGGAAAAGTTGAGTAAAAAGAGCAGTATCCAATACTATTTAAAAACTGTTGATGATTTTATTGGTACAGATTTTAGAATGCAAGACAAATGTACACTTCCAAAAATATCAACTTTAAAATTTATTTAGTTAGTACTAATTTTAGATGACATATTAAGTAAAATTAGTGATACAAAGCAAATGATGCAGAAATCAACTTCTATATGCATAATGTTCTTGAAAGCATTTAAGGAATTAAGACATTCTTTGAAGAAAACCAGTGATTACATTTATCAAACATCTGTTCCTGATGCTAAGCAAATTGCAGAATCTCTTGATTTTAACACCAACCCTTCTACCATTAAAAAAATAAAAAGAAGAAGAAAGTCTTCAATGGAAAATCTCAAAAGTCCTTCTATGACCCCTAACTAGATTTTAAAATCTATTTCTTTTTTTTTCTACATTTGATATTATAATTTCGTTATTAAAAACCAGGTTTTCAATACTGAAAAAAATATCAAAAACATCTGAGTTTTCTGGATGGCATATATAATTGGGAAAATTAAGGTAAAGGTAAGACACTTTACTTGTGTAAATTTGCAACTGAAATGAGCTATAATCAGTAAGAAATGTGCTGTGGATGTGCCACTAATGGTGAGGAAATAAAAACTGTAAATTGCTTTCTAAATTCTAATATGAGTCTCTTTCAAGCATTACAGTATATTTGTAGCAATAATTCACCAGAAATTTCGAAGTAATTTTGTAAATTACAGGATATAGTTAATATGGCCAGTGGGGAATATAATCAGTAGGAAAAATAGCTTTTCAAAATTAAATCTTATTTAAAAAGCCCTTAGTTTATGCTACATCTGAGGATTATTATATCACAGGAAAGACTGTCAAATATAACAATGATCTCTACAGAAAATGAGATATTGGGGCAAGTAATCATTGAAACTGCCGGAAGATATTGTTTTTATGAAAGCCACAAAAGTAACTATTTTACAACAAAGTATTACATCCTGGTGATATTGTATTTCTTATTATTGATAAAAATTTCAGGTTTTTTATTACTTTATCATCAATAATTTGATTTGCTTAATTTATACAGGACTAATACAAACTTTATGTTTATTGTAACATTGTTTAAAAATTTTTATTACTGAAAAATTAAAAATACACTATTTTTTAAAAATGGGATTTTGCATGACTAAAATCACCTTTTCTAATCTGGAAAAAGCCACTG
>NW_007788925.1:0-2235 GCF_000696425.1 Galeopterus variegatus
AAGGTATAAAGTTCTTCATTATTTCTTGGTCTTACCCTTGAGCTGTGCATAATTGGATTTGACCCTAAACATTATACCATAGACTTTAAGAACTGAACTAGTTAGCACTTCGCAAGTCTCAAACTGGCCACTGAACAGCACACATGGGAGACAGATCCAAACAGAACAGGAAAAGCTTTGAAAAAATGGAACTGACATTGATAGCATGATGCAGAAGAATGGTTAAAATTGGGGCCTTAGGACAACTCAGATGATCTTTTGCTAAAATATTAATATTCAATAGAATTTAAACAGGACCCAGAGTTTCAGAACAGAACATAATCCAGCAGGATAATACCCAAATAAACGGCACATAATCCATGGTCACTTGGCATACGAAGAACCATGAAAAAAATCTAAACTCACATGTGGAAAGACAACAGATATCCTTGATAAGCTGACAAAGATGTTGGAATTTTCTGACAATATTTTAGAACACTGATTATAAAAGTGCTACAGGAAGTGATGCTCTTGAAGTGAAAGGTGGGAAGTCTCAAAGGTACAGAAAGCATTAAGAAAATCAAATGAAAAGTTAGAACTAAAAATATTTATCCAAAATAACATGTTGGATGGGCTTAGTGACAGAATGGAGATGACAGTAGTATCAGTGAAGTTGAGAAATCATTTGAAATTTCTATCTGAACAATAAAATGAAGAGAGATGGGGGTGGAGGGATGAATAGTGACCAGCACTTGTGGGACAGTAGCAGGTCATCCCAGTCCCAGAAGGAAAGAAGAGTGCAGTGCAGAAAAAGCATATTTGAATTAATTATTTGGCAAAAGATATAAACCTACAAATTAAAGCCCAATGAACTTCATGGTAAACCCAAAGAAATCCACACTCTAATGCTTTATAATTAAAATACTGAAAACTAAAGACAAAAATCTTGATAGTAGACAAAGAGAAGTGATGCATTACTTATAGAAGAATAATTTGAATGATTGTAGATTTCTCATCTGAAACGATGAAGACAAGAAGAAAGAACAACATTTTAAGTGTTAAGAACAAACACTATTAACCCAGTATTCTATATCCAGCAAAAAATCCTTCAGGAATATAGGTGAAATAAAGACATTGTCAGGTGAAAGAAAACTTAAGAATTCATTGCCAGTACTCAAAAGGAATGCCTAAAGTAAGCTCTTCACATAGAAAGGAAGTGGTGCCAGAAGGAATCTTGGAACATCAGGAATTAAGGAAGAGCAACCGGATGATAAATATCTGGTAAATAAGATAGACTCCTATAATCCTCTGTAGTTTTTAAAGCTATTTGATAGTTAAAAGCAAAGATTATAACATTTTCTGAGAGAGCTTTAATGTTTAAGACAGCAACAGTATTGTTGACAACTACCACATAAAGGGGGTAGGGTAAAGGGACCTATACTATGGGTAGATATCTGCATTCTATTTGATGTGGCAAAATATTTTATGTAAACCATGAAAGGTTAAGCTTGCATATTGTAATTTTTAGAGTAACTACAGACAGAAAACAAACTATATGAAGAGATACAATCAGAAATGAGATAAATTAAAATAGACTATTAAAAGAAAAAAGTTTAAATAAGCCAAAAGGAGATAAAGAAGCAGAGGGACATAAAGCAGAAGGAGAAAACAAAATACTTGACCTAGGTCAAAACATATCAATTACACTAAGTGAAAATTATTTCAGCACACCAATTACACGATAAGAATTTTTAGAACAAATGTTAAAACATGACCCAACTTTATACTCCCTATAAGAGCTTACTTCCTATTTAGTAATATAGGTACATTAAAACTAACTGAACGAGAAACATACCATGCATATACTAATCAAAAGAAAACTGGAGTGGCTGTATTAGACGAATTAGACTTCAGAACATGGACAATCACCTGTGATCAGGAGGACCATTTCATCATAATAGAAGGTCAGTTCAGCAGTGCCTTAGTCCATTCGTGCTGAAGTAACAGAATGCTACTGACTTGAGTAATTTATAAAAAACAAAAACCCGTTCTGGAGGCTGGGAAGTCCAAGATCAAGGTGGTCTTACTGTGTCCTCATGTGGCGGAAGGGAAAGAAAGAATGAACTTTGTGTTTTCACATGGGAGAAGAACAGGAAAGCAAGCCTAATGCTGCAGTAAGCCTGTTTTACAAGGGTCTAATTCCCTTTCTCACGGGAGCAGCCCTCATGGCCTAATCATTTCTTAAAGGCCTCACCT
>NW_007788926.1:0-2235 GCF_000696425.1 Galeopterus variegatus
CAGAGATCATAGCCAGGACCAGATCATGTGGGGTCTCTCAGGCAATGGCAAGGAGTTAGGGTTTTACTCAAATTGCAACGGCAATGTTGTAGGTACCCACCCCCCAACAAGATGTCCACATTCTGATCTTCATAACCTGTGACTATGTTGCTTTAAATGATAAAGGGGACTTTGCAGATGTAATTAAGTTACGAATCTTGAGTTGATGAGATTATCTGGATTATCCAGGTGGGCTTAGTAAAATGACAAGGGTCCTTGTAGGAGGGGAACAGGAAGGTCAAATAGAGGAGTAATGGAAGATGGAAGCAGAGCAATGTTATAAGAGGCTATACTGCTGGCGTTGAAGCTGGAGGAAGGGGACATAAGCCAAGGAAAGTTGGAAACAGTTTCTCCTCTAGAGCTTCCAGAGGAATATGGCCCTGCCCACACTTTGTTTAGGTTCAGTGAAACTCATTTCAGAATTCTGACCTTCAGAACTGTAAGACAATAAAATTGTATTGCCTTAGCCACTAAGTTTGCAGTAATTTGTTACAACAGCCATAGGAAACTAAGACAGGCAGCTACTTGAGGATTTAAAGGGAGAGACTGAGGTAATTGTTATGGTGTAATTTAAAAAAGCACTCCCTGATTCTCTGTTTGCACATGGGCTAGAGAGAGAAAGTGAGAAAGAGAGCAAAGCAGAGAAGAGGAGTGACGATAGGAGGAGGAAAGACACAAGTGGAAGCCTTTGACGATTAGCAGCTGCTACCATGTTATGGTGCCATGGAGGAGAGGCTCAGGGCTTGCTGATGGGTGAGTGTTCTCTGAGCACTGTGACAGAGAGCAGCCAGTGGAGGACACCGTGATGGAGCCTCCAGGTGGCCCGAGAGGGAGGAGGAAAACCAGAAGAATTGAAGAGGATGGAGGGCTTCAAAAAGGAAGAGGCTACCTGTCTGGGAGTTTGTTGAAAGGTCAGTTAGAGGTCAGGTTTGGCCATTGGATTTTGGCAAGATGCAGAATGTAAGATGTGTCAGAATGAGTGGTACTGGCCATTGCAGCTAAAAATGCTGGCTAGATGTCTCTCTGCCGACCAAGACTGTACTCTGGTGAATGTGACAAACCCATATTTGACACACTCAGATATGGGTTTGTCACATTCACCAGGGTTCAGAACCTGGCACAGAGAAAATGCTCCACAAATATGTGTTTGAAGGGGCAAATGACTGAATTTTGGAGTTGAGAGGGAAAATCACCCTCAGCTGGGGCACCATAGCTGCATGGTGTTAGAGGAATTGGGTTGGGTCCTCAGAGATGGCAGGACTTGAATAGGCATGAAGAAGATGGTTGAAACTGTGGGAGGGAGGAGATTTGAGATTACATCCTCAGGGTTCCCCTCCTCTGCGCCTGGCACTGCTCCAGGCACCTGCCCTGTGCTGCACTCAGAGAGCTCACATGCAGCCCAACAGGGGGTGCACAAGGATGAGCTAATATCCACTCTCAGTCTGGATAGTTTAGGGAGCCAAAAAGAATATCTGTGGTTTAAGTCAGATCATACTGAAGTAGAAAAGACTGCTTCGAACCTACCAGGCACTCTTTGAAATAAATTATCACGAAGACATGATTTAATACACTGAAGGAGTAACTTATTGGAAATGGACTCAGTATTGTTACCCTAGGACATGCAAGAGCTAAATTATTTACAACAATGGTCAAAGACCAATTCCCCCCCAATCAACATTTTCATGTCTTTTAAAAAAGTAAATGTCATTGTAGTCTTTGGTTGTGGCCTTTGTTTGGAAGGTTGGAGGTTGGCAATTGGTTGAGGAAGATCCTGCAGCCAGGTAATAACTGGCTGTGAGTTAAGGAGCAAGCAGCACTTCCCATGATTCATTTTAGGGGTGACATTAATGTTTAATACAGTCAGAATAAAATCCCTAAAGGGTAGGTCAGCAGGTCTGCAGAAAACCACACCCATAGCCCCCTTTCTGGACAGATGAACACATTTTTTTGTAGCTTCTGTTCAAAGCCTAGAGTTTCAGGTGACCTATTCCCTTTCCAGATAGCTTCAGCATCCCTCCTTAGCACAAGGTTGAAGGGCCAATAATTGCAGTTTCCCCAGGAACATGATAGCACAGACACCCTGTGAATAATGCTGATAGATAAATAGCAAGGGAGACCTCCCCAATAGTGACTCTGGAACTAATCAGCTAACAAGGCATGTAATTAGATTAATGCATGTGATCTAAGAGCTGGACA
>NW_007788927.1:0-2235 GCF_000696425.1 Galeopterus variegatus
TGTAGTATGACATTTGCAAAAGAAATCTGTGAGAGGCTAATGAATCTTTGTAATAACCTATATAAATGTAATAACCTCTCTGAATTACAGTTTTAAGAAGTATATGTGAATGTGTAACTCAAATCCTTTAAACTATGTGGATAGAGAACTTGTTATATTAAAGGTATTAATTATATTTGCTTTTGCCGGTATTGTGACCAAATGAGGTAAGGGACAGTGCATAGAAAGGAGACATAATATTCTTATAAAATCCAGGAAGATTAAAGTTTAAGAATTTTGAGTTTTAAAGAGTTGAAAGTATGACAGTAGCAAAAAACAGGTCTTTCAAGTTTTGAGTTAGAAAGGGATGGAATTTAATTACGTGACTTTTAGACAAACTGAACTTTAGTGATTTTTGAGTAGGAGAAAAGCAACTAAAGTCCACAGGTGTATAAGCTAACTCTGGACAATAAGAATATCTTTTCCTATTCCAAGTATAATCTTTCAAGATGTCTGTCCGAAATGGGCATATCAGTTAAGTAAAAGAAATATGGGAAGATGAAGACAAAGAAGGAAAAGGAAAAAGAATGACCAGTCTCTAGTGTAGACCTGACTGACATAGGTATTTGTAAAAAAATTTAGTAAAATAAAATGATAAAAAGTTTTAGAAGCTGAAGGGACATAAAATCACTATTACTAACTGCTTGCTAAATAACTTTAAGCTCACAAGTGCATGTGAGCTTAGAAAAGCCTACTTTTGTACTAATCTCACTTTGTTTTCTCTCCACACTCTTTTTCTTGCTTTCATAGACTTTTATTGATTCTCAATTGAGAGTTAAGTACTTTTCTAAACCACAAACGCCCTGACTATGCCTTCTCCCTAACTGTCCCTCCTTAATCAAGTCCAAATGAAGTTTGCTGCTCTTCCCAGTGGGAATTGGTTGGATACTATAATTTTGATGGGTAGGAGAAAAAAAAGTTGAGGATCAGTTAGTGGAGAAAACAATCTGATTTTTGGCTTAGAATCTTGGCTTTACTCTTTAAATGGTATCTTGCCCCAATAATTACAGAATGTGGGGATTATAAAATGTGGTCTGTGATGGGTATTACTGTTCTGTGTGTCTTCTGCTCTCTTATCTGTTCCCCTCAACTTCTGAGCACACAGGAGGATTGGACTTCACCACATAGGTGTGGTCATGTGGTTAGCATTGGCTAATGCAATACGAAGATAAAGCTTGCCACTTCAGGGTAAGCCATTTAGTTGCTACAGCTTCAATCCTTAGTCCTCTCTCACCTGCCATGGCCATTGTGGAAGCCCACGTAGGATAGAAGCAGTCTGGATTGCTTAGCAAAAATACATAGATGACAGTGCTTTGAAGAGTTCACTTGGACCCAAGTAGAATGACATGAATGAGAATTAAGCATTCATTTTTACAAGTCACTGAGATTTTCATGGTTGTTACTGTAGCATAATCCAGCCTATCTTTACTGATTTAGGGGAGATAGTAACTTTATAGGACTATTGGAAGGATTATGCATGCTAATGTATATAAATAGTGTCAGGCATTAGTAAAAACAGCCAACATTTATTGTATTCATGTGGTGAGCCAGGTGCAATACTAAGTGTTTTAATTTATTTAATATTTTTAACAACCTTGTGAAGTAGGGTCAGTTTTTATTCCCATTTAATGGGTGTGGAAATGGAGATAAAGAGATCTTAAGAAACTTGCCTAAACTTGTAAAACTAGTAAATAGAAGGTCTGGGATTTGAACCCAGGCAGTTTGACTTTGGGGTCTGTACTCCTAAATATATTATATTGTTTCTGTTAAAAGTAGTTTACTTTAAAAAAAAAAAATATATATATATATATATATACAATTATAAGAAGAGTTAGAAAAACTCTGAACATACATGTAAGAAATATTTGGTAAATATCCATATTTGATATGGAATAATGGATTCTCTTCAACAAAATAAATTCTTCATATTTTATTGTGTACAAAGGTCCTCAGTGTGGGGAGAGAGGAGCTTTAAATTAGTTGACAACTACTTCAGAAATGTTCCTGGACAGTAGAAAGCAATATTAATCTCCTCCTTAAAATGCTTTGTTGGTTTTCTGGCTTAAGGAAAATCTATAGTGACCACGTTATTCATTGCTTGTAGTATGCTTTAATTTTATTTTTATGAGAACATAGTGATAAGTAGCCTGATTTATTGATCTATTTAAGAATATTTGAAAATTTTTCTTTCTTCCA
>NW_007788928.1:0-2234 GCF_000696425.1 Galeopterus variegatus
AGGCTAGGGCTGTTTGGGTCGGCTGGTGGTGGACCCGACAGTTTAATCCTTATAAAGGCCTTGATATAGGTTATTTGTGTTATTCTTATATTATAAATGAGGACACTGAAGCAAGATAATTAAGTTAATTGCCCGCAACACATGGGAAGGGTCAGAGCTAGGATTCAAAACCAGGTGGGCAGACTCAAAGCACTTACAATCTTAATCACTATGCTATAATTCACACATTGAATCAATACAGTTAATTCAATTTTTCTCAAACATAAATAATATACAAAGCTCTTATGGAAGAAAAATTGTGTGAAAATTCACATTTTGAGAAATAATGACTTCATAACCTGAGGTCATAACTGAACGTTTATGATCTCCCCAAATTCATGTGTTGAAGCTTTAACCCTCAGTGTGGCTGTAGTTAGAGTTGGGGTCTCTAACGAAGTAATTAGGGTTAAATGAGGTTACAGAGGTGGGGTCCTGATGCAATAGGATTAGTGTCTTTATAAGAAAAGAACTTAATCATTCACTCCCTCATGCACACACTCTTGTACACACACTGAGGATAGGCCATCAGAAGACAGTGAGAAGGCAGCTGCCTGCAAGTTAGGAGGGGAGGCTTCACCAGAAACCAAGTTGGTCAGAATTTTGATCTTGAACTTCTAGCCTCAATAACTGTAACAAAAGAAATTTCTGTTGTTTATGTCACCCAACCTATGATAATTTTTGTGGTAATCTGAGATGATTGAGACAAATGCTTACATTGTAAATTCTTCCTTCAAACAAGGAATTATATATTAATAATCTGAAAAATATTTTTTAAAGATGAATATTGAAATGAAACTCTGAAATCAAAAAGTTTTCACAGAACTCAGACTCCACCCCCACCTTAAAAAAATGTCCTTGATCCTCAGCATTTGTGAATCTTCCACAGGAGAAAACTTGAGCTAATTATTACTAGAAATCTTGTCAATAAACATTTCATATTATGATGTCTACATTCAAAAATCAATTTAGCAAAATTATTCTTAAGTAGTAAAGAAGCACATACATAGACCACTCCTATCATTTCTGAATGTTTGAGGTAGGAATGCTCTGCCTTCTTTAAACAAACAAGAAAAAAATAGTACAAGATTCTTCTGAAGAATGGAATGTCACATTGAGTTAAAATAGAGATAAGTTCAGCATAACTATTAGAATAATTTTTAAAGTGCAAATTTCCCTTTTAGTTTGCTCAGGTAGATTAATGGATAGTTACTATGTAGTCCACTGGAATGTCTGGCTTCTTCTTTAAATGGGAATGATGTTAGTGTTGTGTATGTTACAAGTGATCATTGTAGCATCAAATGACATAATCCATATGAAGCCTTGAAAACTGTCAAGTTCTATCAAAACGTCAAGGTGTCTTTATTATTGAGTTGTTTAAGTGACCAATATCACATTTTGGATTTAAATCATGTGATACTTTATTGAAAGGAAATAATAACCATGAAAGTTTAGAAGACAAATTCAATACTTCCTGAATGACCATGCATAGTATTTTTAACCATTAAGCACATTGCTAAGTATAGTTAGTGACAAACATCCATTATATACACAAGTTTCATTAAGGCTCTAATAAAATATTATAAACCAGCCTGATAAAGAATCTGTCCTATGGGTAAAGTGTTGACTGTAGAATTAATAATCATTTAATGTGGCAGATTTGTGCAGAAAGAAGATATTTCACTTCAATTCAACCTGCATATGGCGAGTACCTACCACATGTAAGGCACTGTGCTGGCTTCTGAGACAGAAAGAGAAAATGGTTGTATATCTGCTGTTGAGTTGTTTTATATGATGAGATTTGGTGGCAGTGGGAGAGCAGGGTGTTTGTAGGAGCATTTAAATAAAGGTGCTGGGTGATTGATCTGCAGTGTAATATGCAGGGAATAAATTCCGAGAATAAAACAGAGAGCTTTATCGAAAAAAAAATGTGGAATATTATTCTTATATACCTACTTCAAGGGCAATACTGGATTGTCAGTCACAGGCCCACTCTTTAAATATATAGTTCATGCAGTAAGTAATGATCTTTGCTTTTAATTCTTGAAACGTAAAGCACCTGGTATCACTAATGATGCGCTAATAACCCAACAGAAACACCTTATACATAACTTTTTTCTTTTCTTCCTTAATGCTGTCTTAGATGTGCATTAAATCTAGCTCCTGTGAAACTATTTCAGTTTTTATGCAAAAGAGGA
>NW_007788929.1:0-2234 GCF_000696425.1 Galeopterus variegatus
GAGGAAGTGGTAGCCCTGGCATTGTTGATAGCTATCTGGGTCACAAGAGAAGAACATATACTGTGCTCGGGTAACAGCATTGCTGGAAAAAGCCATGTCTGCAGCCAGTGCCTCTGGATTTTTGCTTAAGTCAGTCAGTTAGGTTGGAATATCCTGTTATTTGCAGCCAGGAGTATTGCAATTAGCATTAGAACTTAGAAACAGCTTCTTAAAGTCAGTCATTAGAAGTAGATTCATTTTCATTTAGGAATAATGTCACATTGGGACTTATGCTCCATAATAAGTATCTGACATCAAATAAGTTAAAGTTATGGCCAACAATAGTCAGTGAAAGCAAAGACATAGCTATATACTTCTAATCATTGCAAATCATGAATTTTAAAACCCAATCCTGCACTATGGCAAAAATGCACTGCATCCAATAAATATATGAGAGATTTAATAGTACCAAGTAATTGCTAAAGGTAAAAAAAAGTGCGTATGACAGAAGAACATGGATTCCATAAATACAATGCTAATGAGTTCGACATCAGTATCTAAAATTAATCTCTTAAAGGATGATTTTTGAGCATTTCAAAGAGAAGGGCTTTGTGAATCCTGAGGTTCAGAATGGGTTTACCAAATGGTTATTTAAAACAAAACAAATGTAATGTTCTGATATAGCTTTGTGAATCTTCAGATCAGAAAAATGTTATAGACTTAGCATATTTGAATTGTTAATAGTATCTTATGAAGGTCTGCAAGGCCCTCAGATTCCTACTCATCCTTCAAAACCTGCATGCAAATTTAACCTCTGCTACAAAGTCTTCTCTAATTCTAGTAGGGAGAGGAGTAGTATTTTATCACTAGAATCCATTTGCATTTTAAATTTATTGTTTTATATCTGTCTACCTTATTAGACTGTAAATTGGAGGAAAGTATGGACCACATTTAATTCATTGTCGATTCTTAATACTTATTCTCTGACATTCAGAAAGTACTTGCTGAAAGATTAAATGAATGGATGATAATCTTGGGAATAAGATGGAGGAACAAGGGCTTGATAATAATATTGTAAGGTACATTTATGAGTTGGCCAACACTCAAGTTCAAAGAATTCATGGATCCAAGACAGTCCAAGGAGAGTTCTCTCTCAATGGTGTTCTGCAGGGCTTTGGTCCATATGTTTTTGATGCTGTGATGGCATATTCCCCTCATTTTTGAAATTCCCCATCACTAATGGTCCTCAAATACAGCCTGGGTGACCATCAGTTGGGTGTAATAAAGAGGAACTTCATATATGCCATTAGGTTTGTATTAAGTGGCCTCGGTCATCCCTTCTGTATCTAAAGCTTTATGATTCTAGAAACAAACAAACAAACAATTTGGTTAGATCCAAAAATCAAACTTAACACCAACACACTAGGGCAAAATTGATCATGTGAACCTGTATCTAAAGCTTTATGATTCTAGAAACAAACAAACAAACAGTTTGGTTAGATCCAAAAATCAAACTTAACACCAACACACTAGGGCAAAATTGATCATGTGAACTTAATTAATAATTAATTAATTGATAATGTGAATGTAGTTAGCAATGACTTTTCTGGCTTCTTTAGGACATAGAAATGCTAAAAGATATATTGGGTCCAAGGTCTCTTAGAAATGAATTTGAGCCAAAGCCATCGTTTCACTTCAGTAAAGCTCTCAACAGCAGCATTCACTCAACAAATATTTATTGGGTAGTTAATGTGCGCAGGGCTGTGCGCAGGGCTGTGTGCAAGGCACAGCAAGTCACAGAGCAGCCAGCCCTCTCATTGCAGATATTTTGTTGATTTATTGTCAGAGCACTTTACACTCCATTAGGAAACAAACAAACAAAAACATCCAATTACTAAGTCATTAGCACTGCCTTTTAAAATAGAAGACCGGCATGCAGAGCATTAGATTGGAAGGGCCCTCAGAGACCCAGCATTACCCCCTTATTTCACAGATGGAAGAACAGACTCTGTATGTGCTGACATGGAAAGATACAAACAAGATAGTTGTGAAGTGAAACGAGCAAGGTGAAGGACACCAAGTACAGCATAAAGCCATTTTACAAAACAAAACAACAGCGAAAATGCCTTACTATTAATCATGGATTTTTAAACAATTGGAAGCCTGTGCCTTCCAAAACTGACAGAGGTCAGCTATTGGGAAAGGGGAGGGGGAATGGAATTTGGGGTGTGGGGTTGGTTTGTGTATTATGTGAC
>NW_007788930.1:0-2234 GCF_000696425.1 Galeopterus variegatus
CCCTGTGTTTTCTTTAAGAGTTTTATTGTTTCAGGATATATATTTAATTCTGAAACAAGTCAGGCACAGAAAGAGAAATACCACATTTTCACTTATTTGTGGGAACTAAAAATAAATAAATAAACATAAACAAATAAAGGGTGGGGCGGAAGAAGACACAACAATCACAACAATTCCTTGAACTTGTTAAGACAAGTGAAGAAATATGATGTTAGGGGGTAGAGGAGAGAGGGATGGGGGAAAGAGGATTGGATAAAGGGTAACGAAAATCAACTACAATGTATATTGAGAAGTTAAAATTAAAAAAAAAAAAGGAAACATACATGGTGTTGACTCCTTTGTTGGCCTGAATTCCAAAGAGAGAATGACACAGAGCAGGTCCCCAGCCAAACCCTACCCTTAATTTAAGTGACCAGTAAGTCTTTGTTGCTTTGATCCCTAAGACATTTTTTTCTGCCACAAAAACTAGCTCATCCTACAAAGGAGCAAAACATTTCATTTGTTTATTTGCTTAATTGTTTATCCTCAGTCCCTGACCTTGGGCTGTAAGCACTATCAGGGAAAGATTGTCTTACTCTGTATGCAACAAATAGTGTCTAGCATGATGCATGATATATAGTAGATCAATAAATGTTTGCAGATGAAATGAATCTACTAGGAAAACGAGGGATAAAAATACCTATAATTTGATATAATTTGAGCACATTACCTGTTCCTGCTATTTTTAAACCAACTCATACACTACTCAAAATCCCCAAATGAATTAGATTTCAGTGGCATAGAATCTTAGAGATCTCTCCAAGTACATGTATATACTGCATTAGGAGAAAAGCCTTCCTCATAAGAAGGGGTGGAGCCAGCTGCTGGCTACATTGCAAATACATTGGCAAAGGAAGTGTACCGGATTATCCTTTGAAAACAGCTAATATAAAACAGCTTTTAGGATTTATGAATGAGAAGATGAAAGGAAATCAAGTAAAAGCTAAAGAGAATATTTTGAAATGGATGATTGACAAAAGAAAATCTATTGAAAACAGAAGGCTTTACAATGCACAAAGCAAAAGGGAATTCATTTAAAAAGGGAAAAAAATCCTAAATGTCAAAATAAAAAAAATGGCCCAATGCAACAGGTATGGCATTTGGAAACAGGGGAATATAAGGCTGGATGGAATGCTGATGGAAGTTTTGGGGAGCTCCTGAGCTCTAGCAGGGTTTGAAGAATTTGTATGTTCTGGGACATGGTCTGAGCTGGAATAAATTTGATTAGGCTAAACTACTGTGGGTGGATGAGGTGTTCTTTTATCATGTGACCGGTTATTAGCATTGTTATAAAAATTAACAGCAACAGTAATTGTATGTGAAGTTAATTTAATAGTAGAAGGCAGAAGTACTGAATGCCATTGTGGAAATTAGGAGTAGGATGGCACCAAGGACAGAACCACAGGCACTTGTCAAAGCAGCTGCTGAATGCTTATCCTATTTCTCGAAGCTGAGTTTTGTCTTTGTGGTTCTATGCGATACATTGTGGAGAGTTATTGCCACCTCAGTGAATACACCACAGTTGGAGGCGCCTAGATATTTTAGTTTACTAAGAAGAGTTGAGGGGAATATGTAATATATTTAAAAGAAAGAAAGAAAGAAAGAAGGGTCTTTGGGAATCTTGTGAGAGGGAAGATGGATAAACTAGAGGTCAAGGGGGAAATACTAGAAGGTAGTTGTGATGGCAATGACTTAGAGTTCCAGATGGAATGAGAAGGATGTAATTATTTTATGTGAAAGGGTGTTAAAGCAAGATTAGAAAGAAGGGAAAGTAAGGGAGGTGTGCAAGGGGATAATTGGGAGCCAGGATGTTAAGGGCGAAAGGTTGAGAGCATCTTTCCCATTTTCAGATTGTAAAAGCAAGAATTATAGAAATTAAACAACTTGTCCATGATGACATGGCAAGTAAGTAGACACCCTCTGCTTTCTTTTTAACTACGTATTTACTGATTAATTTACATTATGAATCAGTTCTTTTTTAGCATGAATATTATTACAACGGATAATAATAATATTTATTGTGTCACTACTATTTTCAATGTGCCTTTCTAAATACGTTACATGTATTATTTCATTTAATTTTACAAGAACCCCATGAGATATATATGCCCATGGGAACACAGCTGGTAAAGGGAGATCTAAAATTCTCAGTCTTCTCTGCAGTGATTCACCTATGAAAATAAAATAAAATAAAA
>NW_007788931.1:0-2234 GCF_000696425.1 Galeopterus variegatus
AAGAAACTAAAAACACCCCATATGAGTTTGTGAGTCATCCTTGCCAGGAAGAGGAAAATTTTGTCCTGCCCAGCAACCTGCTTCTTGCCACTCCAGGAGCCCTAGGGACCAATCAAGCCACTACCCCGGTTCCCTTCACAGAGGACTGACGGCCACTGCTGATTAGGCTCCTTAGGCCGGGTGCTTCCACATGCGTGGTTTCATGGAATTCTCACAACAAGCCTGTCTGCAGGTGCAGGTGCAGAACTGGGCTCAGACATGAAAGGTGGCTCGCCCAAGGTCACCCAGGTAGAAAGGGGCAGCACCTTGATCTGAACTCAGGCCTGCCAACAGCTAAAGCAGGGGTTGGCAAATTTTTTTCTGTAAAGGGCCAGATGACAAATATTTTTGGCTTTGCGGCCTCATGGTCACAATTGCAACCACTCAACTGCACCACTGAGACGTCTCTATGGAGACAGCCCACCACTGAGATTTGCCCTCCTCCCAGTAGCCCTACAGGCAGTTCTCTCTGAAGCCTTCCCCTGCCCCAGATATGATCCAAGTTCCATAGTGCAAAACACAAGCTGCAAGACCTGGCCCCTGCCACTCCTCCAACTTCACCCTCGGCCACACTGTGCCCCCTCCCCAGAACGCCCGGCCCGCAGCTCCCCAGGCACTGCACTATTTCATAAAGCCTCGTCCTATCAAGGCTCAGGTCAAGACCCCTCTGCACTCCTGACTCATCTCTGGGATGTACTAAGTGTGTCCCTCTGGGCACCTATGGTCACCTGCCCACCAGTCTCTTTGCAGGCTGCAGCATGCACGTGCACCTTTCCTGCTGTGCTGCTGGCTCCTGGAGGGGCCTCTATCCATCCTGCTGTGTCTGTGCTCAGGGTCCTTGAGATCCATGAGTGCTGAAGAAGTGAATGGTCATTTTGGGGTGGGAAGGGATGCTTCCCAGAAGAGGTACCTATGTTTGGGTTTTTTCCCTCTTATATTTGTGACTTTATGGGGCCATGACCAATTTTCTATAGTTTATATAGGGGGCTGGGGTGGAGTGGTCCTGTTCTCCAAGGAGAAGTTCTGGGAATGTGAGGGGCAGCCTGTGGGTGGCATGTCCTAGTGAGGCCCTGGCTGGGTTTGGGCCAGACTCCCTGACACTCTGCCAATGTCCCTGGGGTCACCCTCCTTGGCCACCCGGAGGCCCAGGGCTAGAAGGAGCCGAGAGGCAGTGCATCTGCCTTCTGTGTCTGCTCCTCTCCTCAGGTGCAGACAGGGTATGCGCCGATGTTCTCTTCCTGCCCCAGCCACTCCTCTCCCTCTGAGGAGGTTCCTCCTGGGCCTTCCAGTCCAGGGAGGGATGAGCTAGGCTGAATTCACACATGACCACAAACCCTGGTGCAGGTCCTCTGGCCATGTCTGGTGCTGGGTTGGTGGGGCGGCCAGCATCAGCTGTCCCAGCTTCAGACAAGGGAACTCTGCTGGGACCCTAACACTGGGGAGCCACTGGCCAGGTGAAGAACTTGTGCCCAAGAATTCCCAAGATGCTAAAAGCTATATTATGATCAGGGTTATAGGAAACTGCCCCACATCTGAACTCTGCTCCAAGCTCTAGGTAAGGTCTAAATGTCTGGTTGGAAAGGCTCATTTTATGCCCCTTTCTCCTTCTCTAAACCTTCCTAACCTCACTACATGGCTAATCCCCCTCCTCCCCATTACCCAACTGCTATCTGGCCCTGACTTCAGTAGAGCACCTGATGGGGTGTGTCAACTCCGACCCACATCACAGAGGGAGGCCACAGATGGGCATGAGGATTGAGAAAGTTACCCCAGCTGGGGAGAGGTAGAACTGGGACTCCCCTTCAGGCCTTCTAATTCCAAATCCATGTTCTTTCCCCTTTGCGATACAGCCCCAATAGATGCATGGGCAGCTGGGAATGTGGCTGGTCCAGTGTGACTGTCCTGGGACCACCCCACGTGGCCATCTGCTTAGTCTCCAGCTGTTATGTAGGAGGCATGGTGCTAGCTTGGGGATGCCCGATGCTGAGGTTGGGGCTTGCTGGATAAGCAGCCCTTCCTTAAACCACCTCGGCCCTGTCTATGCTCAGCAGAGCTAAGCTGAGCTTGGGAGGCTGTGGGGGGCAACAGTAGGGGTAATGGAAAGAGGAGAAGAATCCCAGAAGAGCAGCAGCTGATGTTTGGATCCTCCCACACATCCTTGCAAGTGCTCATCCACCTTGACTTAACCTTGTCCA
>NW_007788932.1:0-2234 GCF_000696425.1 Galeopterus variegatus
TAATTTTCAAGGGTTAACAGGGAGAGAGAGAGTCAAAAGGATGTCGTGTGGAGAGTTACCATGTTACAGAGGAGGTTAGGGCAGCCCTGATGGGCTGAGCGTAAGATAAAGTGAGACCACCACCCAGCAGAGAGAGAGCAGAATGGTATAGAAAGAGAGAAGCAGACTGGCAGTGTTCCCAGCCCCTGAGAATGAAACAGAGCATCCTTGGCTTTTCAAAACTGCTGTGTTTGGTTCTCTGTATCTTTGAAATAACCCTATTTTCTTGAGCTAGCTAGTTGGGACTTTGCGCCATGACTTAGGTCTAACCTGAGTCCCAGTGAGCACTGAACACTGAGCCCCTCTGACAGAGGGTGCTTACTAACCAACTCAGCTGCCACTGTCAGTGGGGCTCTACAAAAACAGGAGCAGGAAGACATGCAGGAACTAAAATTAGCCTAAAGTATTGAGTCCTTTCTTCCTCATGCACCTCTTGGGATATTTCTTTAAACTATTACTTAGTCCCTCAATTTTTTCAGAAAGAGGCTTATTAAAAATCTCAATCTGTTGTTCACTCCTGTTGCTCACATAAAGCTTTATTTATTTCTGTACTAAACTATCAAGTAGCATGTTAAATCATGATATTTACATGTATTTATCTCTCCACTAGACCGTGACTTCCAGGACAGAGGGACTAGTTTATTTGTCTTGGAATATGCTGTATCTAATACCACACCTTGCATATCATATGGGGACCCAATAAATACGTGAAGAATGAGTGAATGAATAAATGAATATATTACCAAAGACAATTTTACCTCAGTAAATGGTACTAAAATACACACTTAAAGCAAGGATAATGGTGAAGTGCTGTTATTATTGGTCTAAAGTCAAATTCTCTACCCAAGCCTCCATGAGGAGGACAGGATAAATAAATAGAATGTAACACAATTTCAAGGCAGAATTACTGAACTCTTATTGCATAATTTCTCCATCATCTCATGGTAAAACACCACTGCTGGCTGGGTCATGGCTGTGGAAGCCAGCACCGGTGGTGGAATCTGCCCAAAACCTTCCCAATACTTTGTGCAGATGGTCTGTCCTTTGAATCGTGACTGCGCACTGGCTTTGCTTTACTGAGTGCTTCTGGTAAGTGTAACCAGCTTTCCAGAAAATGGCTGCAGGGATTTCTCCTCTAAGGGCCAGAGGCATTGTAGAAGTGATCATTTACCTAGAAAAAAAGGATACTTTGTTCAGAAAAGCAGGCGTATTATCTCTCCAGGATCAGCCGGTCAGACCCAATTGTTAAGTTTCCAGGAATTTTGCAAGACAGTTGTTAAACTCATTAAATGGTATAAACTTATAACCAAATAAAATTTTAATAATAATAAAGATAGTTAAAAGCTAAAACCCACACCTCCTAATTGTTCAGCTACATTTTACAATTATCCATACCCATGAGGCTATTTCTATGTACTGTGTCTGCATGGTGGAAAAATAAAGATAGTTAAAAGCTAAAACCCACACCTCCTAATTGTTCAGTTACATTTTACAATTATCCATACCCATGAGGCTATTTCTATGTACTGTGTCTGCATGGTGGAACTACTACAGAATGACACGCTACTGTGCATCTCTTCCCAAGTCCATGTTCAATTACATCATTTGGCAGCTTGAAATTGGTTTTGATGGGAATATTTATACCTTAGAACTCAGCACCCACTACAAATCAGGGCCATCCCCCGCCCCCAGAGCCTGTTGTTAACCACTTGCCAGCACACCACAGATGTGCACTGGAATAAACTTTTATCAATTTGAACCGTGCCTCACAATGAGAATTAAGCATTCAAATGAGGACAGTGCTTTAGAATGCACATGGCGGATGTGGTAAACATCTGTTCAATATTCTCTAATCCCTGAGAAAGAAAAAGTCCCATAAAATTGCTGGAGCGGAAACTCCCCTTCCCTATTTTATGAAAGCCACCAAGTGCAGAGCTGTACTGCTGGAGACCCTCACTCTCCCCAGGAAGCACTTTATGGAAACTAAGCTCAATAGAGATTATGTCTCAACTGCATTTTAATACTCTGGCTGCAAACCTTTAATGAAAAAGGCAGAAAAAGTACATTAAAAGCCTCATATTGATCCATCAGGCTTTTTATGATCATAGGCACAGAAATGGAATGGTAAGGCAGAGGCTATTAACTTACTGTGTTAACAGCAGGACAAATAAACAGGAAATTGTAAAAAAAAAAAA
>NW_007788933.1:0-2234 GCF_000696425.1 Galeopterus variegatus
CCCCCACCCCCAAAATGAATATACTCTGTTACAATTGCTCAAAGACAGTCACAGGGAAAGCTTGTTATTCAGTTTGTTTACAACTGTAAGACTTTCGTACATGGGTCAACTCGTACAGACATATGTACACACCTGGGAAATTAAAATTAGGCTCCTGGGAAATTAGAATTATATTAGGAATTCATTAGAAGACAAGAAATATTTTGCAATATACCTTATTTACTCTGATTCATTTGCTTCCTATTTGCTATTTCCATGAAAGACAGATGTCCATATCCACTAACTCACTCATTTATTCAACTAATATTTACAGAGCCCCTTCCACATACCAGGACTATTTTAACCACTGAGGAGACAGCAATAAACAAAAGAGACAAAATGTCTTCACTCCTGGAGATTACACTCCAGTGATACAGATAATCAGTGAATAAACAAAAATACAAGGGTACTTCAATAAGATCATGAAAAAATCTGTATAAATAAAAATCTTTTAACTCTATTTTTCCATGAACTTTTTGAAGTACCTTCATATATGTGAACTGATGATCAACGCTCAGGTACAAAATAAGACAGGGCACAGAGAGTAAAGGGAGAATTGTGCTTTTAATAAAGTAGTCAGAAGAGGCCTCTTTTATGATATTAAAACTGAGTGGAGACCTGAGGGAAGTAAAGAAGGGACCAGGAGTATTACAGGTCTTCTGGGTAGAGAACACATACAGGGCTGTGAGGCAGAAGTACTCCTGGCAGGTCTGAAAAACAACAGAGGACAACGTGGCTGCAATACACTGAGCAAGAGGAAAAAGACAGGAGATATATTCAGAGAGGCAATGGGGACAAAGAGCAAACCATGTAGGATTCTGTCAGCCTCTTTGAGAGGTTTTTACTCTAAATAAAATAAGCCACATAATACTTTTAAGCAGAGAATAACATAGTCTGACCTAAGATTACAAGGGATCACTTTGTCTGCCCCTTAGAGAACAGACTGTAGGCGAGAAAGGGTGGGAGCAGGGCAACCAGTACTAAGACTGTTACAATAATCCAGGAGAGAGACTGGCCATTTGGACCAGGTGACGGCCCCATGGGTGGTGAGAAGGAAAACGGATAGACAGTTACTACAAAAACTCACAATTGCTTGGTTCTTACCTAAATTTCTCTTTCTTTGGGTTGCTATCTTCATCATCCAAAGCTTCTCTTCTATTTCTATACGTGATGTATCGTGTTTGAAGGACTGATGCCCTGAGATCATGCAAAGTCACAAGTGTACAAACATACTAGAACTAAAATTTACTAGAAATTTGAGTTGCAACTGCATATTCAAGACACTAAAAGCAGTGTTTTTCAAACTATTTTTCAAATTATGACCCATTAAAGAAATATCATGTATTTCATGACCCAGATACATATATACATAAATATATAGTCATGCACTGCAAAACGTTTCGGTTAACAATGGACTGAGTATATGACGGCCAGAGAAATAGGCTATATCCTGTAGCCTAAGTGTGTAGTAAGCTATAGCATCTAGGTTTGTGTAAGTACACTCTATGATGTTCACACAAAAACGAAATAACCTAACAACACATTTCTTTTTTTGTATACTTTTTTTCCCCTCTTTTTTGGCAACTGGCTGGTAGAGGGATCCGAACCTGTGACCTTGGTGCTATAAGGCTGCACTCTAACCAACTGAGCTAACTGGCCAGCCCCAACAACGCATTTCTCAGAACATAAACCTGTCGTTAAGTGACGCATGGCTGTATGTTATGAAAAGAAAGTTTAAGTAACCTATTTCTAACTAATGTCTGTTTTCATTAAATCTCCTCCCAATGGCTTTCACACCACTCGTGCAATTGGCCAGAGTTTTTGCTGCAGTGTGTCCCGTTTTTCCTAAAGAGCTCTATTTTCTACCCTATTTTATTTCATTAGAAATTGCTAGTAGCTGGCCAACCACCAAAAAATAAAAATAACAAAAATAAAAAAACATATCGCTGGTAGGATTCAATAAATTGGTTTTATAATTCACTAACAGGACCAGAGTAAAATTTGAAAAAGTATACACAAGGTATAGCACAGTATATTATCTATTTACAGTTCTTTTACAAAACACAAATGAAAAAGACCTGAAATATCCTATTCAGAAAGACCAGAAACATCCTGTCTCTGTATCCCATAGGAATCAGAAAAGTCAGGTTCCCACACTCAGGGAACCATTTTTTTTTTTTTTTTTTTTTTTTAAA
>NW_007788934.1:0-2234 GCF_000696425.1 Galeopterus variegatus
ATGGGGTGGGGAAACACTCTGAGTCTGGCAACTGTGAGAGCTGTCACCACCCTTGATCACCCCCCCTCCCCAGAGAATCAGTAAGGTAGCTGACAAAGGAGCCCAGCAGGAGCTGGACCTGTGCGAGGAGCCACCCGAATGGAGCTGTGGCCTTTGGCAAAGGAAGTCAGCCACTCTCCACCCACAGCACAGCAGCAATAGAGGGAACTGGGAAATGGCCATCCAACCTCACCTCCTGACTGCTCCCTCCTGCCGCGACTCCCACCGGCCAATCCTAACCAGATCGGTAAAGAGCCCACTGAGTCGGTCTGCAGGGCTCAGCCTCACAGTGGTCAGAGCAGAGGGAAATGAAGGGGAAGGAGACCTGGAGGGGCAATAAGAGGAATCTCCATCTCTGTCTCGACGTTGATATCTATTTCTATACCTCTCACACATGGTAATTATTCACATATTCCCCCAATTTTTCACATATTCCTTTTTAACCCTTCCATTTCTGTATGAGATCTTCTAACCCTCTCTAAGTGTTAATCTATATGTTCCTTAATTTTTGCAGTTATACGGTTAGGGCATAGGGTGCAAAAATGGTATTTTCCTATTTCCCACCATCTGCAGCCAGGCATAAACATGAACAAAACCTTCCTTAAGACTATACTCATAAAAGAAAAATAAAGGCAATGATAGAAATGCTAAGTGCTCCCTGATACCTCAAAGAGCAAAGGATATCTGTGCTTTAACAACACATGAAGGGCAGAATCCAGGTGCTGTTTAATGCACACCTGAAACAAAAACCACCCTACACAAAGAGGACAATTTGAAAAAACGGCTGAAAAAGCAGCTCTTCCTTTGACGGGGGTACTGACTCCACTTTGCCTGGCTGCACCTTGAAAACAGCTCTCAGCACCTCCCAGTCTCTGATTGCAGACTAAGTCCAAGGCCTCCTAGAGAAACTCGACCCAGGACTCTGGTTTCTGCAAAATCCTATTACATCGAGCATGACAGAGCAGGAATAACAGGAAAAAATTAAGGAATAATTTAGGAATACGGTGTTAAGAGAGGCTCTAACAAAGTGAGAGCTGTTATGTCATGAAAGGACTACAGAAGAAAGTAGGACAGCTGTCATTCCTGAGGTGGTTGCTGACAGAATCTTCAAAGTCTGGCTTCTTTTTCTGATTTTCTCCATTTGGAAAAGGAACATGTGTATGGCTCACCAGGTCAGACCAGTATTTCTTCCACCTTATCTCTGTCCTGACAGTGGCACCAGGAGCTGTTTCCTGAATGAACTAATTCACCATCCTTAGTCACTTAGCCTCACACTCAAAGAAGGACCCCCAGACACCCTGAACTTACCCCAGAGCCTTAAAACCAACCAAGCCCAATAGTCCTGTCACTCCACCTTTAGTTTCTGCCTGTTAAAATCCAAGCATTCTGAAATAGTTTTCAGAGCTTTTGAAGCTATTAATAGTGAGGTTTTGATGAGCTCGTTCAAAGTCAGCACTAATGACCTCTTGATGATTTTAATGGTTTTTGCAATATGTACTGTGAATGACCTATTGTTAAAATACAGAATGACTGGCTTTTACATTAATCCATTAACTCTTCTTTTCTCATAATTCTTTCCATCCTAAAATATTTTCTTCCTTTCAATTTGAAAAGTTCATGGATAAAGAAAGCTGAGGTATACAAAAAGAATATATTTTAGTGACTGACAATCAGAGGAGGCGAAAGAAAGAGGCAAGAATAAGCCTGATTCTGGGGTAGAGGCCAAGTCCTGTGTGGATGAAGCTGTGATTTAGAGAGGAAGTAAATCCAGTAGTGACACACTCAGATGGGGAGAGGGGAGAGGAAGCATGCAAATTCAGAAGGTGGAAAACAAGAAGGTGGTAGAGATGGATGGAATGACCAGGCCAGGGAACTGCTAGGGTCCAGCATCTTGAAGGAACCGCTCCTGCTTCAGTAACAGGTGCTCAATTGCAAAAAAATCACATCCAACCCTGATTTGCTTATGTCACTTCCAGGCTCATCTTTTGTTCTGTGCCTTGCTTAATCCTTGGACTACTGAACCTTACCTGTTGTTGTACCCTTAAGCCACCATCCATACCTAAACAATGTGCATTTCTTTCTTCCCTGGGAGCAGAAGCAGCTACACTCCTGGCTAGTTTTATCCTTCTCCAGCTGACAGCAAATATTCAGAGACCACCTTGTACGATGGCTCTCCTGCGCCATCACCTCCCCAA
>NW_007788935.1:0-2234 GCF_000696425.1 Galeopterus variegatus
ACAGGGAATTTGAAAGCCAGCTTTGGAACCAATTACTATTGGCTTCTCACTCTTTTTTTTTGCTTTTCAAATACTTCTATAAGCTTAGCTAGGGAATCCTTGACCACTCCAGAGTGGTCAGCATAGAAGCAGCACTCTTCCCCAGGTGGCACACTGTAGCAGTGTGCCACTGGGCCGGCCCAGAGCTTAGGTTCTTTTCAGGTCTTTCCTGAGTGTACACATGGCCTGCTAGATTCCCAGGAATGTCAGAGAATTTTACTCCTCGGCCATTCCTCTCAACCTTTTTAGTTAGCTTATTGTTGCCCCAATTGTTTCATATCGCCTCAGGCAGAAGACTAAGATATTATCCTGTAAACGTTTTTTCAACAGATGCCCCCAGGGAAATCGTTTTAGCATAAGGCCAGTTCTGATTTAGGCAAAATAAAGGCAAGTCTTTTGAACCTGTCTTCCAGGGAGCTACCAGATAGTCAGAACGAATAATTACAGCTCTTTGCAAATTAGTTCATTCTGCTTCCTCTAGTACCAGGAATATGGGTTGTTATTTTCACAGGTAGCACTGAGCTGGGGAAGAGGGGCTAGGACTGGGGTCAGTTAAAGTGCCACAAAGTTTGCTATTCTTATCAAGAATCAGCTGTTTTTCTTGAATACATCTTACTCATGGTGTGCTGCAAGCCTTTGGTTACTTTTCAGAGTTCAGAAAAGATTGATTCTGGTAGTTTTTGTCCACTTTTTTTGTGACTTTTATTTTGGTGGTGGAATTTGGAGAGTCTCACTCTGATGTCTTTGTAGACATCAGTCTAAGTTTTTGAAAAATTAAATTAAGGAAGTTCCCTTTCTAGTTTTGCTAGGAATTTTTATTTATTTCAAATGAGTGTTGTCAAAACTTGTCAAATACTTTTTTCTTCATCTACTTATATGTTTTTCCACCTTTATTTTGTTAATGAGATAAATTACACTAATTGATCTTCTAATATTAAATCACATTGCTTTTCTGAAATGAAACCAGTTTGGTCCTATGAAGTGTTGTCCTTTAGTATACTATTTGATTTGGTTTGTTAATGTTTTGTATAGAATTTTTGCTTTTATGTTTATGAGAGAGATTGGTCTGTGATTTTCTTTTCTTTGTATATCTTTGTCAGGTTTGGTGTCAGTCATATGTTGGACTTATTAAATATGAATTGTTCCTTCTTGTTTTTAAAGTTTTTTATTTTGAAATAATTATAGATTGATGGGAAGTTGAAAAGACAGTATAGAGTTCTTGATTTATCTCTGCCTGCACATGACACTCTTCTTTAAAGAAGGCGCAGAACTTGGTAAACAAGTTTGGAGGGAGGACAGCCTTACAGAGCATTTTCCATGGGCTGCGACAACTGGGGGTTCCCAGTGAGCCATAACAGGAAAAACCTGCGGCTCTGCCGGGGATGTTTTTCTAGCCTCCTCCACTTCTTCAGGTGCCACTTTTTCTCCTTCGGCTAAACATTGGCGGGGTGAGTATGCCAGGAGAGGAGGGTACAGGGTAGGGGCATAGGTATCACTCAGTGGCTCAAGGCCTTGCATTGGCAGCTTTGTTGCCTTTTTTCTCTCCTCATTGAACTGCGCCCAATCCCTTTCTGCCCCTTCCTGATGCTCGGGATGGAAGCAAAGCTTTAGGGAAGAGATGGTTGGGTAGAACCCTAAGGGGGGGTCTAGCCCATGACCAATCTCGTTCTTTCTGGCCAGGGTCTGAACCTGGTCCCAAGTCTCATACGAGAACAAGTTGGATGAAGGTGCCCAAGGGGCCACCTTCACCACATGACGCCAGGCATTGGTGACCGTGGAGTCAGATATTTCTAGGCCTCTGCTTTTTAACATGTACTTTAGAGCCTTGCAGGCTGTCTCATCATTCTTTCCACACACGCCTCCCATGTTGCCCTGTGAGGAACAGACAAAGGGAGCAACAGGGCAGAGAAGTGCAGGGACTTCCCCCTGTTATGGTACTCACCCTGACACGCAGGCGGATTACTTCACAGTGACTACCACGGTTGCAGGGGCCACTCCTCTGGTTGATCACCCATCATTGACCTTCTTTCAGGACTGAGCAGCCAGGGGCCTCACTCGCTCGCCTTTCACCCACGAGTTTTAAATAATGCCTCGCACAGGGCACCACTCTGTCGGGTCCACCGCCGGCTGACCTGAACAGCCCTAGCCTTGTTCCTTTTGGTGGGCGAGCGAATGGCCCGGATTCCTCTTTCCCT
>NW_007788936.1:0-2234 GCF_000696425.1 Galeopterus variegatus
CCGAACCCTCGGCAGGAGCGCCTCCGCGCTTCCCAAGCGGCGCACTAGCGCAGTGCACCACTGGGCCGGCCCCAGTTCTCCAATTCTAACTATCTTCCTTTGTTAAAAACAGTTATAATAAATGCTGCAGTTGTCAAGAGGTAAAAAAAATAATTTATCAATTTAATAAACCACAAGATTTGTAAATGGAGCATCTCATTTTTTTAAAAAAGAATTTTGAAAACTTAACATTTCTTTTGGTCTGTTTCTAGGAAACAGCATATATCTAGTTCTTATTATTTTTATTTTCAGGACTTTAATGAATGTAACTTACTTTAATTTAGCAATAAGTCCCCATCAGTTGGATGAAGAAATAGAAATATTCAGAGAAAGATAGAAACTCGACAAAACAAATATATTAAAATGTTCAGTGTAGCGTATAGGTGGTGGGTGTGAGTGTTTGTTGTATAGCTATTTGAATATCTTTATTTCTTGACATTTTTCATAATAAAATATCAAAAAGCAAATTCTAATAAAGCTAATAAACATAATGTCCCTTACAGAACAATTTTCAGTTCTGTGCTGATTATATCTTTGTGCAGATATATGGGATTCATGGCTTAACCAAAAGTTATGGATAGATGACTAAATCTCAAGAAAATACATTTTTCTAGACAATGGAAATAAAACTTAATGATATTGACTCTCAGTTGATGACTATAATTTGTTAGATTTTGAAGAATAATCTTCCCTGGGGCTTATGAGAAAGGAGAAACGGTCATTGATTATATGTCAGACTCTGTGTTAATGGCTATGTGTATGTTCTCTTATTTAATATACAGAGTGATTGGGTTGGGTAAGGGGCTTGTTCCATTTTACAGATGAGGAATCTGTGGCTCAGCAATTTTAACTAAGTTGCCCCAGACCACACAGCTGGGAAATGGCAGAGTTGGGCTTAAATCCAGACTTGTTTGACTCAAAGTTGTACTATTGTCTCTGCCTCACTTCGATTACTTGTTGGCTTATTGAGAATGTTTCACAGTATCCACGTGACTTGATTTATTTGTCTTTAATAGATTATTTGTAATTTCCCTGTGATTTCACTGTAAGATCTTTATTACATACTCCACGTCATTTGATACAGAATCTTAGAGCCAATAGACTCCTCAGATATCATCTTTTACCAATCCCCTTAGTCGACAGAAAGGGAAATAATATACAATCAGGTTAAGTAATGTAATCAAAGCCATATAGCCTCTCAGTAGCAGAATTAGGAAAGGGTTACGTGACCCTTCTGTTGTATCATAATGCCACATTAGAGGTGCAAATTAAAATAATCTGATTGGTTAATGCCACATTGAGTGTAAAATCAGCAAACCATGTCTGCTATGGGATGCTTTTATTTCCTATATAAATTTCAACCTTGATTTAGCTCATTAATCTCGAATGCAGTCAGCCCGACTTCTGCAAGCCCAATCCTACTACCCCCAATCTTGTTGCTGGTGCTGTTTTGCAAAGAGATGGGTAAAGAACAGCAGAAAAGCAAGCAAGCAAATAATGCTTTTTCCGATAGTTTGGCTTCGCTCTTTAAATACAGGTGAAGTTATGTCATGCCAAGTAGTTGCAACAATGTGTTTTCAGTTTTCATGCGAATGATAATTTCCAGCGGGCAAATCTAAATGAAGGAGAAATTAACAGTGATATCACCTGATGGGAGAATTCAGGGACACATTCCAAAGCAATGTCATGGCAAATATGTTACCAGGACCTCAACTACACTACAGTGTAGCGTATTCTGAAACGTCTTAGACTACATTAGTATTGATGCTAAACTCACCAGAACCAAAATCTTACAAATATTGATTAATCTCCTGCCAAGAAGATCTCTTAATAAATGTGATATGTTGGCAGTTTTGAAAAGGGCACAGTAAAGGGTAGAGAAACTTGTAAATTGAGATATTCAGAGAGAAATAGAAATATTCAAACCTCCTCTGACTTGTTGCAAAAGCTTCTCACCCGTGAACATGCTTCTATATGACAGAGTTGGAAAAGGGCACACTCCATGGATGGGTGCCGTTTCCTCAGGATCTAGTGACATATTCGACACCAAGGCTGTTGAAATAAGAGAGATTGAGGAAGACAAAGTGTGCTTTCAATGAGAGTGATCGAGTGACAGGTCTCACCACCCTAAGATTGTCACGTATCTGGCAATGCATACATGGCTCCATGCTGGTTTAGGGCCACCTTTAGAAGCC
>NW_007788937.1:0-2234 GCF_000696425.1 Galeopterus variegatus
GTTTAGATCTTGTGTTTCTCTGCTGATTCTTTGCCTAGATGATCTGTTCAATATTGACAGTCGGATATTCAGGTCCCCTGCTATTATGGTATTAGTGTCTATTTCCCTCTTTAGGTCTAATAGAGTTTGTTTTATAAATCTGGCTACTCCAACATTGGGTGCATATATATTTATGATTGTTATGTCTTCTTGATGGATCAATCATTTTATCATTATGTAGTGGCCCTCATTATCTCTTTTTATGGTTTTTAGTTTAAAGTCTATTTTATCAGATATAAGAATAGCTACTCTAGCTCGATTTTCATTTCTGTTTGCATGGTAAATCTTTTTCCATCCTTTCACTCTTAGTCTATGGGAGTCTTTCTGGGTGAGGTGAGTCTCTTGAAGGCAGCATATAGGTGGGTCCTCCTCTTTAATCCAGTCAGCCAGTCTGTGTCTTTTGATTGGGGAGTTTAAACCTTTTATGTTAAGAGTTGTTATTAAAAAGTGCTGATTTAATCCTAGCATTTTATTGATTTTTGTTTGGATGTCTTAGGTGTCTTTTGTTCCTTTCTTTCTGATTTACTGTTTGTTTTCTGTATTTGTTGGTTCCTTGGGTTGTAGAAAGCCTTTTGTTTGTTTGTTTGTTTTTCTCTTCATGGATGCCATTTTTATTATACTAGTGGGTTTTAATTTTTCTTGGGTTTTTATGGCAGTGTAGTTTTTTTTCAGGTACCAAACCCAGTACTCCCTTGAGAATTTCTTATAAATGTGGTTGTGTGGTAGTGAACTCCCACAGTTTTTGTTTGTCTGAGAAATATACTATTTGCCTTTCATTTCAGAAGGATAGCCTTGTGGGGTAGAGTATTCTTGGCTGGCAATCTCTGTCTTTTAGTATTTTGAATATATCATCCCATTCCTTTCTGGCTTTTAGGGTTGGTGATGAAAAGTCTGACGTTACTGATTGGGGCTCCCTTATAGGTGACTTGATGCTTCTCTCTTGCAGCTTTTAAGATTCTCTCTTTGTATTTGAGTTTTGACAATTTGACTATAACATGTCTTGGAGAAGACCTTTTTGGGTTGAATGCATTTGGGGATCTTTGAGCTTCCTGAATCTGAAAATCTGTTTCTTTTCCAATAACTGGGAAGTTTTCTGCTACTATTTTGTTGAATATGTTTTCAATGCAATCTCCTTTTTCCTCCCTTTCTGGAATAGCCATGACTTGGATATTTGAGCACTTAAGGTTGTTTGATGTCTCTCTTAGATTTTCTTCAATGCTTTTAATTCTTTTTTCTTTCTTTTTTTTTTTTGTCTGCCTGTGTTATTTCAAACAGCCCATCTTCAAGGTCAGAAGATCTCTCTTCTACTTCTGCAAGTCTGCTGTTTAAACTCTCTGTTGTGTTTTTTATTTCGTTGAATGAATTCTTCAGCTTAGCAAGCTCTGCTACATTCTTTTTTAGGGCATTGATTTCCTTGTACATTTCTTCTTTCAGATCCTGTATACTTTTCCTTGTTTCATCAAGTTGTCTAGCTGAATTTTCTTGTATCTCATTCCGTTTCCTTAGAATTATCACTTGAAATTCCCTGTCAGACATTTCAAAGGCTTCTTGTTCTATAGGATCTAGAGCTTGAGAGTTATTACCCTTTGGTGGTGTACTTTCTTTTTTTTCTCATATTTCTGGTATCTTTCCTTTGATGTTTAGTCATTGTGGCAGAGGGATTCACAGTCCACTGGTTTGACACTATTGTCTGGCTAGGATGCTACTGGGGCTGCCAATTTGGTATGGTTACCTCAGGGTCTGCCCAGTTGGCCACTAGTGCCTTGTGTGTGTGGTTGCCTTAGGTCTTGGGCCTCTCCAGGGAGCTGCCCCTCTGGTAGCATGCACTTGGCCAGGCTGGGGATGGAGTTGGGTGGCAGCAGTGAGGCCTACCTGCTGGGTCTTGTGCCGGCACCGCAGGGCATGTGGTCTCTGCAGAGCTTCCACCTCCCCTGCTGGACATCTCCCTGCTCCGTGCGCACTGGGCTGGGCTGGGGATGGAGTCGGGTGGCGGTGGTGAGGCCTACCTGCTGGGTCGCATGCTAGCACCGCAGGGCATGTGGTCTCTGTGGAGCTTCCACCTACCCTGCTGGATGTATCCTTGCTCTGTGCGCACTTGGCCAGGCTGCTGGGATGCGTCAATTGTTTCTAAAACACTTGAGGAATACAAAAGTGATTAATATAATGTCTGATCATAAGAAACCTTAATCTTGTTT
>NW_007788938.1:0-2234 GCF_000696425.1 Galeopterus variegatus
CTTCTAGAAGAGAAAAGAAAGTTTCTTGTGGAATAGTGCATATAAAAAAGAGATGTAGATCCTTTACCTTATTTCTACTTTTTCAATGTGGTTATTTAGAGTTTTACCATAACCCAAATGTGAGGTGTTTTTGTTTTATTTTGGTATTATTAGTATTAAACATACAGGGTTTGCAAATATTTATTTGTTTTTATCTATGACAAATGTGAACAGTTGGAAGGAGCACACATGGAGATTTCAGTAACAGAACGGAGCCCCCACTCTGCTGATAGCAGAAACTCATGGAAACTTCAGCAGCTGTGGTCAGCCCCAGAAGGCAGACGGCAAGAGTGTGAGAAATCTCAGGAGCCGAGGGCAGCCCCTACCAGGGCCAGATACTGCTACTGTGTGGGCGATCTGCCACAGCCAGACATAGCCACTGAAGCAGCAAATGCCACTGTGCAGGTGGCAATCTGACCACTCAACTACTTTTATAGAAGGTAAGTCACCAGAAGAACCTGGGGAAAGAGGTGAGTGAGTGCAGACCCATTACTCAGAGGCCCAATCCAAAGGGGAGATTACACTGCCACATGGAGTAGCACACCTGAGGTTGGGAGGTACTTGCACAGCCCACACAATAGCCTTGATCTAGTGGAGACACATGCAGATCCCTGCCGAGACTGCAGAAACACAGGACACCCAAATAGAGTAAGGAAGAATATTTCCAGTTGCCACCAAACTATCCCCCAATTGGGGAAAACAAGGACTGAGGAGGAGCCTCTGCCTGTAGGAAAGAGAAAAAAGAATCCCTACCCAGGGTTATCCATTTAAACTGGAGAGCTCCAGGATACACTGGTACACCTATCAAGGCTATGGGATGCTAGTTAAGGTGCGAACAAGCCTGACTAGTGTCAATCACCCCAGCCACAGAGCAACAGGGCACTCAGACACTTCTTCCAGGAACTCAAGAGCTTGCCCACATCCTCAACAAACCAACACAGTGTCACTAATTTCAGCAAGGAATCATTAAGTGCCTTAGACCATGGAGGCACTCGCATGCAACTTGGACATTGCATATAGCCTAAGTACTGACATGGATTCTACACAACCACATCGCACTACTGCATCTACCTGGAATAAATACAGAAACACCATACTTAACAGTCAATATAAAACACGTCTACAGGAGGACACGCATCTCTCTCCTCAAAGTACCCTCCAGAGAAATAGAAGAAGTGCTCTAAGAAATAACAAACAACCAACATAGATATACTTGAAATACGGTGGGGGGGGGGGAGAAAAAGAAAATATGACATTACCAAAGGAATACAGCAATTCTTAACTATCAGGTCCCATAGGGCAGGAAACCACTGAAATGAATGCAAAGAAATTACAAGCAAAAATCTTAATGAAACTCAATGTGATACAAGAAGACTCAGTTAGACAATAAAATGAAATGAGAAAAAGTATTTAAGATATGAAGGAGGAAATTTACAAAGAGATCAATATCTTAAAAAGGAATGTAGCAGAACACACAAAACTGTAGGATTCATTCAATGAAATAAACAGCACAACTGAAAGCTTAAACAGCAGGTATGAGCAAGAAGAAGAAAGAATTTCTGATCTTGAAGAAGGTGTTCAAAATAACCCATGGAGAATAAACAAAGAATAAAAATTTCTTAATGAAGAAAGCCTAAGCAAGCTAGCAGATAACCTGAAGTGAACAAACATCTGAATCATGGGTGTTCCAGAAGGGGAGGAAAAAGGAAAAGGCATCAAAAACTTATTCAGTGAAATAATACCAGAAAACATCCCATGTACAGGGAGACAGGTGGACCCTATGATGCAAAGACCCCCAAACAGATTCAATGCAAAAATCTCCTCTATGACACACATTATAGTCAAACTGGCAAAATTCAAAAACAAAGAGAATCTTAAGAACAGTAAGAGAAAAGTATCAACTCACCTATAAGGGAGTCCCCATCAGACTAGAGCAGACTTTTCAACAGAAACTCTACATGCCAGAAGAGAATGGGATGATATTACCGTGCACAAATATTGACAGTCAACTCTTTACCCTATAAATATGTAAAAAACAATTATGTTTCATTTGAAAAAAATAAAAACAAAGCCTGTGGGATACTAAAAGCATTCCTAAGAGGGAAGTTAATTCAAATAAACACACCAAAAGAAAAGAAATATTTCAAATAAACAACCTAATACAATACAAAAATAACTAGAAAAACAAGAACAAT
>NW_007788939.1:0-2233 GCF_000696425.1 Galeopterus variegatus
GCGGGCGCGCCCCAGCGTCGCCCGGGGCTGGGAATGCGGGGGCCGGAGTGGGGGCTCAGGAAGGGGTCCCAGCGTGGGAGGCCGGGGCGGGGGCTGAGGGGCCCCTCCCAGCTCGCGAGGCTGCGGGCAGGAGGCCGCGACGTCTAGTACTTAGCAATGTCCCCCTTCTTCAGGATAACCTGTCGCTGCCAGGGCGCCAGTTTGGTCTCATCGTAGCCCAGAGTCCGCAGCTTCTCCGACTGCTCTTTTTCCCGCTGCATCTCCTCCTGCTTCTGTCGCTCCTCCTCTTTCCTGGGGACGGGGTGGGTGCAGAGCCCAGTGAAGCGGGGGCGGTCAGAAAGGGTGGGAGGCTGGCGCCAGGACGGCAGCCGGCCGGGGTCTCCGGTGGCAAGGAGGGGGTTACTGGGGTTAGGGGCTGTGTTGCTGAGGACAGAGGGGTTTGACTGGGGACGGATAAGGGTTATTGCGGCACACACAGGAGCTGAGTAGGAGGCTGAGGTCCGGTTATTGTGGGCTGGGGTGTTACGGGAAACAGACTTGCTGGGTCTCTGTGTGACACTGTGTGAGAAGGGGTGTTCAGGGGTGAGAATATTGGGGCCAGGGCATGAGTTGTTGGGAAGCCGTCAATCTGAATTCTTGGGGACTGGGGCTGGACTGCTAGAGAGCAGAGGGACCATATTATCGGGAGACAGGAGCTGGGGAATTAGCAACAAGCTGTGAGGACACGGGGGTAGGTCTGCTCTGCCCACAAGTTAGCTGCTAAACACAGGTGGCTGTTGAGCATTTGAAATGTGGTCCAGATTGGGATGTACTGTAGGTGTAAAATGCACAAGGTTTTTCGAAGACTTAGTTTAAAAAGAGTGTAAAACGTCTTAATAATTCTTATATCGAATACGTTTGAAATATTTTTTATGTAATGGGCTAAATAACATATTAAAATTAAGTTCACCTACATGTTTATTTTTTCGATGTGACTACTAGAAAATTTAAATTACATATGTGGCTAGCATTATTGTCTATTGGACAGCCCCGAGCTAGATGACTGGGTGCAGAAACTAACTTTTGGGGGGCAGATGATCAGGGTTATTGGTAATGGGGTTGTGTTTGAGACCAGAAGGCTCTGTTAATAGGAGATGGAGACTTGCTAATTTGGGAACAAGGTTATCAGAGCATAAGAGCTAGACTTTGGGGGACATGGGGCCAAGTTATTGGGGGACAGGGGTCTGGTGGCATTATTGGGGACAGAGAGGCTGTGCTACAAGAGGATGTGCTCAAGATAGGGCTCTATGAAGGGACAGCCCTCCGTGAGTGGGTGTAGGTAGCAGTGACACTTACCGCTTCTGCTCCCTGGAAGGAAAAACAGACAATGTTACTTGGTGTCACCACCTCATAGACAAAGTCAAGACATCCTGCCTGGCCAGCCTCCTCCTGACCCCCAGCTCACCTCTCCTCTTCCAGCTTCTTCCGCAGGATGTCCCGCCGCCAGGCAGGCATGCTGGCCAGCCGCGCCTCCTCCTCCTCCTCCTGAAACACAACCACAGAGCTTTAGAGCCAGCATGGGCTGGGAGGTATGGGGCCTGATAGGGGGCACCTCCAACTGGGAGGCCTGGAGGAGTTAGGGACAATGGGACACAGATGTAGTTGCAGGAAAAGACCCTTCTATGGGACAAGTGAATGAAGGTGCCTGGTCATAGCTCCTTTGGAGGGGGGCCTCCTGGCCCCCAGTGAACCAGCCCATGGTCCTACAGATGGCGCCAGAGACGGAGCTGAGTATAGGATGGGAGCAGAGAATAAAGTAGCGGAGCCACAGACGTCCTGAGCCTGATTCCCCACAGGGGCAGGTGGACAGATGGCCCCAGGCCCATGACCCAGAATCTCTGGGCAGACACAGACTTGGGCCCCCATACACCCTGCCAGCTCAGGGAGGCTCAGGCTGTCCCTGGCTCCTCTGGGAAGGCCCTTCTGGCCCATACTTGCTGTCCTTTCCAATGGAGTGGACATCAACTTCTACGATGATGGGGCTGCAGTGCCACTGGGGGAGGGGGGCACCCAATGCAGGCAGCTTACAGCAAAATGTTTTATTTCTTGGATGTCAGAGATGAAAGGGTCTGTACACATCACACATCACATGGGACACTGCACACGTGGCTCCCCTGACCTCAGTCAAGGAGAGAGCTGTGAACTCCAGTTAAAAAACACAGAGAAAGAGAGAAAGAGAGAGAGAGAGAGAGAG
>NW_007788940.1:0-755 GCF_000696425.1 Galeopterus variegatus
TACGGGCGTGACACTGAGGGTTGTGATCCGTTGCCGGTCACGAAAAAAGACAAAAAGGAAAAAAAAAAAAAATGAAGTCTTCATTGCTACTCTTATTAGGGAATTAAGTCATGTGTCTTATTGCCATGCTAGACAGCCTCATGCCCAAGTGGTTTGAGCTCCAGTCAGGTTTATAAAGTGGATTCTCCCTCCAGTCACAAGAAAACAGTTATTTTGTAGAGTAGACGAGATTCTGTGAGTCAGTTAGCACATAACCAAGGAACAAGAACATTTTAAACCAAAAAAATTAAAACATATATGTGTATATATATATATATATATACATGTACACACACACACACACACACATATCTAGAACATCTGTATTCTCTAGAGTGGTTTCGAATTCCAGTTCTCCAAAGACTGTCAGGCAACTGTTGGTGAAATTCTTTAACTTTTTAACTTCAGGTTCTTCCTCTATAACAAGGGGTATCATAACACTCAAGAAAATAGTTAAATATTATCAATGTAAGACTTCTGTATCAATAAGTGCTTGAAATATTGGATTAAAATTTATGGTTACATTTATTTTTACATATTTTAATTTAAACATATGCATAGTCTTAAAGATTTTTAAATTTCATAAGGCATCTGAAACTTCAAATTCTTACAACATGATCAGAAACTGAAGTAAATGTCCAATAGAAACCTGTTTCTTAATCCCAGGTTTGATGGAAAGAAAAGCCAAAGCTTCCCATGTTCAAAAGTTACTTGCT
>NW_007788940.1:1623-2233 GCF_000696425.1 Galeopterus variegatus
GCGGCGGCGCTCCCGCCGAGGTTTCGGATCCCACATACAGACCGGCCGCTCACTGGCTGAGCGAGGTGCGGGCGCAACACCGAGGGTTGTGATCCCGCTGCCGGTCCTGGTCCGGTACGGGCGTGACACTGAGGGTTGTGATCCGTTGCCAGTCACGAAAAAAGACAAAAAGGAAAAAAAAAAATGAAGTCTTCATTTCTACTCTTATTAGGGAATTAAGTCACTTGTCTTATTGCCATTCTAGACAGCCTCATGCCCAAGTGGTTTGAGCTCCAGTCAGGTTTATAAAGTGGATTCTGCCTCCAGTCACAAGAAAACAGTTATTTTGTAGAGTAGACGAGATTCTGTGAGTCAGTTAGCACAGAACCAAGGAACAAGAACATTTTAAACCAAAAAAATTAAAACATATATGTATATATATATATATACACGTACACACACACACACACACATATCTAGAACATCTGTATTGTCTAGAGTGGTTTTGAATTCCAGTTCTCCAAAGACTGTCAGGCAACTGTTGGTGAAATTCTTTACCTTTTAAACTTCAGGTTCTTCCTCTATAACAAGGGGTATCGTAACACTCAAGAAAATAGTTAAATATTTTAAA
>NW_007788941.1:0-754 GCF_000696425.1 Galeopterus variegatus
TGCCCTAGGGAAACAGCAGCAAAGCAGCAATTTAGCTCAACCACAGACTTCAAGTACTGGTTCCCACAGGAAGTTCGGCCATTTTAGAAGTAAGCAAATTACAAAATATTAGTTCCAGCCCAGGCACACCACCAGTGCCTTGGGGCTCACCTGGGAACCCAAGGCTTCGAGCCAGAAACTGGACCCCACTCCCACATCCAGGCATGCTGCCAGCACCTCATGGCCCACTCCAGTACCTGAGGCATGGAGAAGAAGACTGGAACCCCCACCCATAACCAGACATACAGTGCCAGCATCTTGGGGCCCACCCAGGGACCTGGGGTATGGACCTGGGGACAGCTCCCCATCCCACAACCAGGCACACCGTGCCAGCACCTCAGGGACTGCCCAAGGACCCGAGGCATGGAGAAGGGGACTGGGCCCCCCTCCCAAAACCAGGCACACTGTGCCAGTGCCTCAGGGCCCCCCCAGTGACCTGAGACATGGAGGCGGGGACCCAAGGCATGAAGATGGGGACCAGACACTCCCCACAACCAGGCACACCGTGCCAGCACCTCAGGGACTGCCCAAGGACCCGAGGCATGGAGAAGAAGACTGGAACCCCCACCCATAACCAGACATACAGTGCCAGCATCTTGGGGCCCACCCAGGGACCTGGGGTATGGACCTGGGGACAGGAGCCCATCCCGCAACCAGGCACACCGTGCCAGCACCTCAGGGACTGCCCAAGGACCCGAGGCATGGAGAAGGGGAC
>NW_007788941.1:1323-2233 GCF_000696425.1 Galeopterus variegatus
TCCTACAAGGTAGGTATTATGATGACATCTACTTTACTGATGATAAAACAGAAGGCTGGAAAGGCTAAGTAACTTGCCCAAAGTAACACAGATGGTAAATAGCACAATGAACATTCAAACACAGGTCGGACTTTGGAATCCACCCAAACAAGTGTTGTAATAATAATAAAAGCAGGAAGTACCAGTCAAGATGGCAGAATAGATAGTCCCCAGCGTCACTCTGTCCTACAAATCAACCAATTTAGAACTATAAAAATGTAACATCAGCCAAGCTGGGGCCACTGGAGCTCAGGGGAAGAGGAGGAGAGACATACGGAGTTCATGAATGTGGGAGAAACCACTATGAGAGAAAGAAAAAACTGCTCTGAGAGTTTCAGGTCATCCCTGCTTTAATGCTTCAGCTGCTGAGTGCATGGAGCAGGAGCCAGCAGAAGCCGCATCTGTGCCCTTCAGCTGTGCCCTTCAGATGGAGTTACTTGGAGGCAGCAGCTGGAAAGGGGGCCTTGGTGGCTCCCAGGACAGCAAGACCATTAATAGGGTTCCTGTGGACCCACACAGGAGTGAGGAGCTAGAACAGCTGAAAAATGAGAGCCATTTAGAGGCCAGTGAGTCATCACGAGGGACCGGTGCACGGCCCTTCCCATGGCAAGTGTTTGAAGCATGGGTGGTGGGGAAGACAGGCTCACCAGGAGAATACTGGGACACAGGTAGGACAGCCAATCAGCCCCCCAATCACCACAGGACCACTCAGAGGACACTGGTAGGGAATGTAGAATTGCAGGGTGTGCAGTTTGATGAAAAAACTCAGGCCCAGGTCAGAGTTTCTACACAACCCAGGTGCACTGGGTCTCTGGAGATTTGGAAGTTCCTGTAAGGTCAACCATTAATCCCTGAGCTGCACAAAAAGCCT
>NW_007788942.1:0-2233 GCF_000696425.1 Galeopterus variegatus
GCGGAAAAAGAAATCGAGAAAGCTAGCCCATTTACAATAGCCACCAAAAAAGTAAAATATTTAGGAATTGAGTTAACCAAGGATGTGAAAAATCTCTATAATGAGAACTACAAACCACTGTTGAGAGAAATTAAAGAGGACACAAGAAGATCGAAAGATATCCCATGCTCTTGGATTGGAAGAATTAACATTGTGAAAATGTCCATACTACCCAAAGTGACCTACAAATTCAATGCAATCCCCATCAAAATTCCACTGACATTTTCTCAGAAATGGAAAAAACTCTCCTAACATTTATAAGGAATAACAAAAGACCATGAATAGCCAAAGCAATTCTGAGCAAAAGCAATAAAGCTGGAGGCATAACACTACCTGACTTGAAACTATACTGCAAAGCTATAATAACCAAAACAGCAGAGTACTGGCATAAAAACAGACACATGGATCAATGGAATAGAATAGAGAATCCAGAAGTCAAACCATACACCTACAGCGATGTGGTGTTTGACAAAGGCACCAAGCCTATAAACTGGGGAAGAGACTGCTTCTTCAGCAAATGGTGCTGGGATAACTGCATATCCATATGGAGAAGAATGACACTAGACCCATACCTCTCACAATATACTAAAATCAACTCAAAATGGTTTAGAGAATTAAATGTACACCCTGAAACAATAAAACTCCTTAAAGAAAACTTAGGGGATACACTCCATGAAGTACGAGTGGGCACAGACTTCATGAATATGACCCCAATAGCACAGTCAACAAAAGGAAAAATAAACAAATATGATTATATCAAACTAAAAAGCTACCACACAGCAAAATGAACCATTAACCGAAGTAAAAGACAACTAACAGAATGGGAGAAAATATTTGCAAAATACATATCTGACAAAGGGTTAATATCCAGACTATACAAGGAACTGAAACAACTTGAAAAGAAAAAAAACAAGTAACCCAATGAAAAAATGGGAAAAAGGGCCGGCCCGTGGCTCACTCGGTAGAGTGCAGTGCTGATAACACCAAGGCCCCAGGTTCGGATCCCACATAGGGATGGCCGGTTCGCTCACTGGCTGAGCGTGGTGCTGACAACACCAAGTCAAGGGTTGAGATCCCCTTACTGGTCATCTTTTAAAAAAAAATGGGAAAAAGAGCTAAATAGTCATTTCTCAAAGGAAGATATATGAATGGCCAACAGACACATGAAAAAATGCTCAACATCCCTCAGCATTTGGGAAATGCAAATCAAGACCACACTGAGATACCATCTCACCCATGTTAGGAATGGCTAATATCCAAAGGACTGTGAATGATAAATGCTGGCGAGATTGCAGAGAAAAAGGAACTCTCATACATGGTTAGTGAGGCTGCAAAATGGTGAAGCGTCTATGGAAAATGGTATAGAGGTTTGTCAAACAATTGCAGATAACATATGACCCAGGTATCCCATTGCACGGAATATGCCCTGAGGAATGGAAATCATCATGTCAAAGGGATACCTGTACTACAATGTTTGTTGCAGCACTATTTACAATAGCCAAGAGTTGGAACCAGCCCAAATGTCCATCATCAGATGAGTGGGTACGGAAAATGTTGTATATCTACACAATGGAATACTACTCTGCTATAAAAAAGAATGAAATACCAAATTTGGAGCAACACGGATGAACTTAGAAAAAAATCTATTAAATGAAATAAGTCAGGCACAGAAAGAGAAATACCACATGTTCTCACTTATTTGTGGGAGCTGAAAATAAACAAGTAAATACACAAACAAATGGGGGGCAGGGAAGAAGACACAACAATCACAATTCATTGAACTTGTTAAGACAAGTGAACAGATATGATGTTGATGGGCAGAAGCAGGGAGAGGGAGGGGGAGGAAGGATTCAGTAAAGGGACACTAAAATCAAATACATTGTATACTGATAAAATAAAAAAAATAAGAAGGGATAATAAGAATAATAATGATAAAACCTGCTCTATACCTTATCTACTGATGCTGAAAATTTTACTTACAATCTTGATGTAAGAAAATGTTTTATTTAGTAAAATTTTCTTTGATATTACTTGCCAAATAGTGTAATCATTTTCCTACATGTGAAGTTTATAATTTTAACTGAGAAAATTTAGTAAACATTCTGAACTATTTTTAAAATTATATATGAAACAGGAGGGAGGGAAAATGGCGGCGGGTCTGGAGCACCCGTGTCGGGAAACAGCGCGATCCTGA
>NW_007788943.1:0-2233 GCF_000696425.1 Galeopterus variegatus
CATAATTAAAGCCAAAATGTTTCATTATTTTAGTTACACTAAGTTTTCCATTTGTATTGTCCGGGGTAGGGGTTAGGGCCCACAGACCCTTCAATCCCCTTGTACGGACTGGGTCACCAGACCCGTCACATACAGGTCCACAAGCTCGGTAATTGGGAAAGATCTCAGGAGCCCTTAGCAGACAACGCGAGCTCAGTCCTCAGCAGCAGCAGTGGCGGGGACCTCCCGGGGGCCCTGGCAGTCACAGCCTCTAGCAGCAGTAGCAGCCTCCCCGTGGCCCCCTGGGGGTGGGGAAGTGCTGCAGATCAGAGCCACTCGTCCTTTATACTTAAGCCTGATAACCCAGGATACCTGGGTACACACGCGCATCTACATCAGACAATAACCAAGGAACACCTGGGCACACATGCATATTTACATCAAACGCCTGGCAAGATTCGGAACATCTGAGGGTCCCTGACCATTTTGTGAGCTCTGCACCAGCCCACACTGAATTCAAAGCCAGGAGGGTTGTGAGCAGTTCTGGCCCCCAGTCACCCGCTGCAGCTGGAAAGAACGGTCTCAGCCTCCTCCTGCTCTGTCCTCTGATGCTCCCCAGCCATCACCCGGGACGCCAGTTCTGGAAAGTCTGGTTTTCTTCCTAAAGCCGAGCCCTGCTCACCTCTCAGCAGACAGTCCTCTGGGCTCTCAAGGCCCCACTTCAGCTCCAGACCTGTTGGGAGCTATCACCTGGGGAGCTTGTGAAATGCAGAAATGAAATCAGCAGGGCTGGACAGGCCTGGGAATCAGCGTGTGTAATGGGCTCCCAGGTGATGCTGTAGGTTCCGGCCAGAATTCAGGCTGTAGAATTTAGCCTGAGGGCAGGGTTCTTTGCATTTTCTCTTCTCTCTCCTCTCCTTTTCTGTCTCCTCCTCCCACTCCCACCCCCTTCTTCTCTCCCCCCACTTTTGCTCACTCTCTCTCTGCTCCTGTCACTCTCTTGTTCCTTCTCTTCCCGTCTCTCTCCATCACTCTATTTCCCCTGTCCCCTCCTACCTCCCTTCTCCGGTCTCTTCCTTTCCTGTCCCTACCCCTGCCCTCCTGTTAGCTACTGCAGGAGTTAATTGGCACCCTCAGGCATTGCCCTGTCCTGCTGGGCTGAGAGGTCAAAAACCCTTACACTGAGGAGTTAAAGGGAAAGCTCCTGGCTCCCTATTTGCAGAGGCAAAAGCGACATTAAACCGGGAGACCCCTGAATTAGCAAGTCAGATCTGGGCTCATCACATTCCCTTCTTAATAACCACATAATGACTCCTATTAACAGCCCATCAAAGGCAATTACTCCTCGGAAGGAACAAAGTCTCCCACAAGCCATTTTTCTCACCACTCCCAGCAAAAGCTCTCTGTGCACACCTGCAACCTGGCGCTCCAGCCCTCCTCCTGAGGGCAAATCTTACTGATTTGTCTTCTCCTTGTCTACCTCCAGTGGCTTCCCAGCTGACAGCGCCTCGCCATCCTTTCCCAGTGGATGAGATGATGAGTGATGGAGGGCTGGGCACCCAGAGGGGTCTTCATAGGTCTTCCCTCCATTTCCCGTCTGTGGGGACATTCAATGGAGGCACAAGGGATCATCGAGAATTGACGCAGTCTGTCCTACAGAAAAACTCTAGTGCCTGTGTTTGCAAGCATGTGTATGCAGCATGGATTTAAGAGGAGTGGAAAAATGGAAATGACCCACAACGCCTCACTGTCAAAAACAACACCAGGTGGCCATAAAAACAGGTGGGTCCAGAACAGCACTAACAAGAGCCTGCATCGACTTCTACTTCCCATGTGCCTGCCCCATCTGAGCACTTCGCAGGTGTTAGCTCATTCGATGTCACCGCATTGAATGCAAGGGAAGGACAATTATCACCCCATTTCCCTGCTATGGAAACCAAAGCTTAGGCATTATTACCTATTTTTGCCCCAAATTGAATTTCACTCTACAGCACCCAATCTCCAATCTTTAAACAAATTTTAGTGGGTTTTGTTTTGTTTTGTATTTGACTATAAACCATGAGAAGTAAAACAAAAGCTGCTAGAAAGTAATATAAGAGAATACCATCATGACCTGGGTTCAGCAAAGATTTCATAAAGAGGACGCAGAAAGTATAAGCTTCGCGGCCTCAGGAACAAGCAGTGTTACCTCTTTACTCCTGCGCATGTCCTACCCTGGTACCTACAGACGTAGGAGGGTGGTGTGCCAGAATTT
>NW_007788944.1:0-2233 GCF_000696425.1 Galeopterus variegatus
CATAAGAAGAGTGCATAGTCTTAATTTTGGCATCCCAACCCTACCCAACCTGGAAATGATCATGCCCCAAATTATTTGTAGTTTCTTGTTTTCTTCCTCCAGTATCAGTCTAGATATATAGCTCTCATTTGTGAGGAGGATCTATATTTGTGAAAATAGGAATATAAATACGGAAAAACACTATTAAGTCTTATTTCAATAGTGTAATTGATAATGGTGACAATTATTCAGGTTGCTTTTGTAGTCTTTTGATTTCTCATTAAGAAACAGTGATGAAATAGCCATTAGAAAGAGGGTGTGTTAATGAATGTAAATTGTAAAAATAGATTGTGCTAATATTAAGCAGAACTCTTTTATGAAGACAATGAATTTGCCCTAAAGTGCTTACAGTCTTTGTTTTAAGAAACTGTTCCTCTCCTCTCATCTATTAGTAAAGTTCTTTTTTGGGCAGATGCCAAATGATGAGTAAGTATGTCAGCTGGAGGTGAAATAACCAGGGATTCAAGTGAGAAGAACCTTCTGGGAGACAGACGTAAAAAACAAAACCAAACCAGGCAGCTAGTAACAAGTGTGAAAGAACTTCAAGGTGGGAAAGCAGGTCAGGCAAGCTGATTCCTCTCTCATCTAGCCATTTAGGATGAATATTTTATAATAAGAAATGTTGAATTAATTTTTAAAATAAAAAACAATCAGTTCATCTCTGTAAGTTTTCCTCAACTCAGAACTGAATCTCGATCTATTTCAAGTGTTCATTATAGATTTTCATTCCAAAGAAAAGAAAGGAAAAAAGTGGAATAAGTATAAAACATTTGTCAAAAACCAAAAGATAATTGTCACATGTGACCTTAGAACACTGGAGACAGTCAAGCACTATGTGCCTGGAGATGGTGGTACAAATTTGTTTCCTTGGCCAGGGGCTGTGTCTCCAGAAGATTGAATTACCCCAGTTGCTATGGAAATACATTCGCTTACATGTAAATATCAAGCTTTAAAAGGATCACAAGACTTCTATATTATAAATACACAAAGTGGCTCTTATCTTTAGGCTGTCAAGTTGTAGGAGGCCCTTCTTGCCTTTAAAAAGATATTGCTGGCATATACAGTCTCACCCTTGCAACAGAGAAGTCCCTTTTGTATCAATTGCATTTCCCAGAATTATATACCTTCATGGGTAGTTGAAAAATCCTGTTTGCAGGGAACGTTATTATTTTTAAATTGCTTCACTTTTATTAACTTTTGACAATTCAGTTTTTCTGTTTAACTATGGAGCATTAGAGGCAGAGAAAGATTACAGTCATGCATGCATCGTTTAAAGATGGGGATGTATTCTGAGAAATGCATTGTTAGGTGATTTTGTCATTGTATGAACATAATCATACTTACGCAAACCTAGATGCTATAGCCTACTTTACCTAGGTACAGCGAGGCTATATGGTATAGCCATTATAATGTTATGGGACCACTGTTGTATATGTGGTCAGTCGTTGACCAAAATGTCATTAAGCAGTTCATGGCTATATATAATTTGCCCTAGAGGGTGTGGTAGAGCCAGACCTGGTTGTTCAGGGTCTAGCCATAAGTAATGTGATCCCCATTTTGGTCTTGTTCTGTATCAAGCTATGGGGAGAGGACTAAAGTAAAAAAAATAGACAACATAAATGATGTGCTCGATTAGTCAAAGAGATTAGCAACTGCACAGATATTCCATTTTGGGATCCCCCAAGGGGAAAATATATATTAGAATATGACACTAAACTTGGTTTTAGGGAAAAGAAAGATGGTGGGGAATTTTGAAACATGATAACTATCCATGAAGAGCACTTTCTTCTCATTCCCCAAGTCCAATTTTAGAGCTATTGACAAGAGAGCTTTGCTGTGATAAAGTGCAGGGCTGAAAATTTTTAGAGAACGCTTATTATGAATTTTATACTATACTTACAGGTGAAAGGGAAAAAAATGCATGCAATCAAAAGTAATGGTGCATCTGGCTGGCCAGACAGTCCATTAAAGAGTTCATCCAGCGAGTCTTGAATGATGGCTTTTTTATTTCCTACCTTACCTCAGCACAAAGTATGTTTTATTCACCATTGTATCTTAACAGCAAGCATAGTACCTGGCATAACAACACTTACCTGTTGAATAAATGAACACAGGGCTGTAGTTAGGTTATGATTCTAGTATTCCATTGAATAACTTTGCCAATGAGACAGATAATTAATTTTTCTTTTTTTTT
>NW_007788945.1:0-2233 GCF_000696425.1 Galeopterus variegatus
GCAAAACAATAAAACTATAAAGCTTTGGGAAGGGCCGAGCCCGTGGCACACTCGGGAGAGTGCGGCGCTGGGAGCACAGCAATGCTCCTGCCGCAGGTTCGGATCCTATATAGGGATGACCGGTGTACTCACAGCGCTCACTGGCTGAGCACGGTGCAGCTGGTCTCAAAAATAAATAAATAAATAAATAAAAATAAAGCTTTGGGAAGAGACAGTTTTAAATAAAGTATAAAAAGCACTAGGTATAAAGAAAAAGAAAGATAAATTTAACCATATCAAAATTAAGAATATTGGGCCGACCCGTGACTCACTAGGGAGAGTGTGGTGCGGATAGCACCAAGGCCATGGGTTCGGATCCCTATATAGGGATGGCCAGTTAGCTCACTTGGGAGAGCGTGGTGCTGACAACACCAAGTCAAGGGTTAAGATTCCCTTACTGGTCATCTTTAAAAAAAAAAATATATATATATATATATATTCATCAAAAGATATCATTAGGAAGAATGAAAGCATTTTTCAACAAAATAGAAAACGACACAATAAATATAATTGAAAAGAGGTTTATATCCAGAATATATAAGGAACATCTACAAACCAATAAGAAAGAAAAACAACCCAACAGAAAAAATAGCAAAAGTCTTGAACAGGTATTTCTCAAATGAGGAAACCCAATAGCCATTAAAGATATGAAAAGTACTGTCTCACTGGTAATCAGGCAAATGCTATTATACAGACACCAGCTTTACTCAAATCAGAACATCTAACAGTACCAAGGGTCAAGGAGAATGTGAGGCCACAGTATTTCTCCTCATACTGAGGGGAGTTTAAACTGAAAGAGCCTCTTTGGAAAACAGTTTAACATTATCCCACAACCTAGCAAACTCTACTTTTAATTATAGGCCCTAAAAAATGTGGCTTGTGGGAACCAAAATACCCACACTGGATTGTTTATAATATCCAAAATGTGGAAACAACCCAAATGTCCACCAAGATTGGATAGGTTAAATAAATGATGGCATAGTCATAAAATAGATTACTACATAAAAACAGGAATTAATATGATAGAGCTATATACAACAACATGGATGAATCCTGTAACAGTGAGCAAAAGACATACAACTGTACACTTACCCACTTAAAACAGATGAATTTTATATGTAAATTATATCTTAATATAGATGTTTTTTAAAAAGTCAGTCACAAAAGAATAAATGCTTTAAGGTTTCATTTATATGAAATTCAAAAATAGGCAAGATAAACCATATTGTGTAAGTATACAAAATTAGGGAAAGCAAGGACATCAGCACTTACAAAAGTGAAGATAGCCCTGCGTCATCAGGAGGGGGAACGTTCCATTTCTTACCTGGGTGACGACTTCACAGGACTGGCTCGAGGACTTGTTAAACTGGTTATGTTTTATACTATTTCTACGTATATTTCAAAATACGAAGATGATCATAGTAATAATAAAACTATAAACCACTAAAAGAAAAGACATGACTAGCACAAGATCTGCATTGTTTTAGTAAATAAACTAAACGGCAAGTTTAACAAATGTTTGTTTCTTTGCTTTTGTTAATCTGTACCTGCATTTACCACGAGCTTTATTTCTCACAGATCTCGCAGAGGCTTTATGCTGCTCTTTTGGAATCACACTGTGCAGAGTGAAAGTGAACTGGGGCAATTTGGCATGCAGCCTGGCCTTCTCTATTTCTTTAAGTTCTTTCATGGAATATCGTTTTCCTACAGGAAGATTTAAAAAAAAGTCTAAATCAATGCTCTTAAATACAACTCCAGTCGCTCTTGGGGTGAGAAATCATTTGACCATTAGCAGTTTCTAAAAATGAAGCCTAGTGATCAGAAAGCACCTGTCTTGTACTGAAGACTAGCTCTCTTCTCCTCATCTGCCTCTTGCTGTCTTTGAAACAGAGGATCATAAAATGGTGGAACTGTAACCTACAACAAAAATGAGACTCTTTAAGGATCCAAGTGCAATTTGTTTGAAGCTTTTTTTTTTTTTTTTTGCGGCTGGCCAGTAGGAGGATCCAAACCTTTGACCTTGGTGTTCCAACATGCTACAACCAACTGAGCCAACCAGCCAGCCAGCCCTTGTATGAAGCTTTTAAAATCTGTTCTAAGTATTCAAGTCTGGCTTTACTGTACACCAAAGTGGCTGAGAATAAAGACCCATGAATAATGTCAATCCACAGAGCAGTAGAAGGGTAAATATCAC
>NW_007788946.1:0-938 GCF_000696425.1 Galeopterus variegatus
TTTCTTGTAGGCAGTGTGTGTGTGTATATATATGTATACATATGTATACAAATACATATATAATATATATGTATGTATACAAATACATATAATATATATTAATCTACTCAGCCAGTCTATATCTTTTAATTGGGGAATTTAGTCCATTTACATTTACACTTTTTATTAATAGGTGAGGATTTACTTTTGTCATTTTGTTGATTGTTTAATGGTTGTTTTGTATATTCTTTGTTTTTTAATTTCTCTCATTATTTATCATTGCATTTTGGTGGTTTATTTTAGTGATAAGTTTCCATTCTTTCCTTTTTTTTTTTTTTTTTTTTTGCATATCTGCTTTACAAGGAAGCTTTTCTGTGTGCTGTACCATGCAAACTTGGGGGAGTAAATGGGGCTGTTTGAAGTGATCCCTCCTTCTTCCCGCCATGCTTTCCACACCTTCACAGGCTCAGTGGGCTTCTCTGCCTCTTCCCCCAAGTTCTAGTGCATTCAGAAGGCAATTTTGTGCTTTAGTTGTTGCTAGCTGATTTCTGTGAGAGGTGAAGTGATGCTGGGAATTGTCTACTTCTCCTTCTTAGTGATATGACTTTTGACGTTTGCACATATTGATCTTGTATGCCTTCAAACTTGGTGAATTCATTTAATAGTTCTAACAGTTTTTTAGTGTATTCTTCAGAATTTCATATGAACATAATTATGTCATCTGTAAATATACATAATTTTACTTCTTTTTAATTTCAATCTGGAGTTTTTTTTTTTTTTTTTTAATTTCTTTGTCTTCTGGGTTAGTTCTCAAGAAGAACGTTGAATAGAAGTGGTGAAAACAGATAACTTTGCCTTGTTCCTGATATCAGGGAGAAAGTTTTTAGTATTTCCCAATTAAACATGATGTTATTCTCTGTTTCTCTTAGATTCACGTTATCAGGTTGAGGAAGTTCTTT
>NW_007788946.1:1809-2233 GCF_000696425.1 Galeopterus variegatus
GGGACAGGCACAGGGCCCGTCCCATGGGAAGTGGTTGGAGCACTAGTGGTGGGGGAGACAGGCCCACCAGGAGAACACTGGGACACAGCAAGGACAGCAGATCTGTCCCCCAATCGGCACAGGACCACTCAGAGGAGACTAGTTGGGAATGCAGAATTGCATGGAGGGCAGTTTGATGAAAAGATTCAGGTCCAGATCAGAGTTTCTACACAACCAAGGTGCACTCAGTCTCTGGAGAGCTGGAAGAACCTGTAAGATCAACCATTAAACCCTGAGCTGCACAAAAAGTCTTCCCTAGCAAAACAAAAGCCAAGCAGCAATTTAGCTGAACAACACAGCTCAAATACTGGCTCCCACAGGAAGTTCCCCTGTTTTAGAAGTAAGCAAAGGACAAAAAATGAGTTACAGACCAGGCACACCAGGA
>NW_007788947.1:0-2233 GCF_000696425.1 Galeopterus variegatus
CCAAGCCCTGAGCCAGACAAGTTGGTGAAGGCTAATGGGGTGGGAATTTCAGCCCAGGCCCACCCATCTCTATGAGCAACCTGAGAGGCTCTGGGTTCCCAAGCCCAAAGCTAGACAAGCCGGTGAAGGCAGGTGGGGCAGGACTTCTGGCTCAGGCCATCCTGTCTCCATGAGTGACCTGAGAAGCTCTGGACTCCCATGCTCCCTGACCAGCCAGTGAAGGCAGGTGGGATGGGATTTCCAGTACAGGCTAGTTTCTGCTGTCCAGAAGCAGCAGACCCTTCAGGATCCAAGCCAGACATCAGGGTGAAATGAGTGAACAGGGATACCCCCAGCCACAATAAAAAATTAACACCAAAGGAAAAAAAAACAGAAATATGAAAAATCAAGAAAGTACATCACCATCAAAGGAAATTAGTAACTTACAAATGCTAGATCCTATAGAACAGGAAGTCTTTGAAATGACAGACAAGGAATTTAGAGTAACTATTCTAAGGAAACTAAATGAGATTCAAGAAAACTCAGTGTAACAACACAATGAAATGAGGAAAATATACAGGATCTGAAAGAAGTGTATAAAGAAATCAATGTCCTGAAAAAGAATGTAGCTGAGCTTGTGAAGCTGAAGGATTCATTCAATGAAATAAAAAATACAACAGAGAATTTAACCAGCAGACTTGAACAAGCAGAAGACAGAATTTCTGACCTCAAAGACAGGCTGTTTGAATCATCACAGGCAGACCAGAAAAAGGAAAAAAGAATCAAAAAAAATGAAGAAAACTTAAGAGAGACAACTGACAACCTTAAGTGCTCAAATATCTGAATTGTGGGTATTCCAGAAGGGGAGTAAAAAGGAAATGGCATTGAAAACATACTCAATGAGATAATAGCAGAAAACTTCTCAGATATAGGGAAAGTCACAGACATCCAGATTCAGGAAGCCCAAAGATCACCAAACATATTCCACTCAAAAAGGTCCTCTCCAAGACATGTGATAATCAAACTGACAAAAATCAAAGACAAAGAGAGAATCTTAAAAACTGCAAGAGAGAAGTGGCAAGATAAGGGAGCCCCAATCAGAATAACATCCGACTTTTCAACAGAAACTCTAAAAGCCAGAAAAGAATGGGATGATATATTCAAAATACTATCGGACAAAAATTGCCAGTCAAGAATACTTTACCCAGCAAGGCTGTCCTTCTAAAATGAAGGACAAGTGGTATATTTCTCAGACAAACAAAAACTGCAGGAGTTCACTATCACACAACCAGCCCTACAAGAAATTCTCTACTTTCACTACCATGAACACACGAGAAAGAACAATACCTGCCAGTGAAACAAAAATGCTAACAAAAGAGGGAAAAAAATAGTTTATCTATCACCCCAAGAAACCAACAAATACAGAAGACAAACAGAAAATTTGAAAGGAACAAAAGATATTTAAGACATCTAAACAAAAATCAGTATAATGCTAGGAGTAAATCAACACCTTTCAATAATAGTTCTGAGTGTAAAGGGACTAAATTCTCCATTCAAAAGACACAGACTAACTGACTGACTGGATTAAAAAGATGGACACAACAATATGTTGTCTCCAAGAAACTCACTTGACCTGTAAAGACACACACAGACTAAGAGTGAAAAGATGGAAAAAGATATATAATGCAAGCAGAAATGAAAAACGAGCTGGAGTAGCCATTCTTATATCAGATAAAATAGACTTTAAAGCAAAAACCATTAAAAGAGATAAAGATGGCCAACATATAATGATAAAAGGATCTATCACTCAAGAAGACATAACAATCATAAATATAGATGCACCTAATGTCAGGGCAGCCATATTTACATAGCAAACACTATTAGATCTAAAAAAAGAAGTAGACACTAAGACCACAATGGTGGGGGACCTGAACACCCCCTCTCGTGATTGGACAGATCATCTAAGCAAAACATCAACAGAGAAACACAAGATCTAAACAATACTTTAGACCAATTGGATTTGGCAGATATCTACAGAACATTCCACCCAACAACCTCAGAATTTTCATTCTTCTCATCAGCACATAGAACATTCTCCAGGATAGACCACATGTTAGGTCACTAATCAAGTCTTAATAAATTCAAAAAAATTTGAATTATTCCATTTATTTTTTTCTGATCATAATGGATTACAATTAGAAAACAATAATAAATGAAACTCTGAAAACTATACAAACTCATGGAAATTAAACAA
>NW_007788948.1:0-1027 GCF_000696425.1 Galeopterus variegatus
AAAACAAACAAACAAACAAACAAACAGGAAAGAAAACCCTAAACAGACCAATAATGAGTAATGAGATTAAAGCAGTAATAGAAGGTCTTCCAAGAATGAAAATCCCAGAACCAGATGGCTTCACTGCTGAATTCTTCCACACATTATAAAAGAACTAATACCAATTATGCTCATATCCATTGAAAAATTTGAAGAGGAGGGAATACTTCATTCTACAAGGCCATTATTATCCTCATACCAAAAGCAGAAAAAGTTACAACAAAAAAATGAAAACTACAGACCAATATCCCTAATAAAAACAGATGTGAAGATTCTCAACAAAATACTGGCAAACAAAATCCAACAACATATTAAAAGATCATACACCATGGTCACAAGTGATTTATCTCAGGAATGCAAAGATGGTTCAACATACACAAATCAGTAAATGTGGTGCATCACATCAGCAGAAGGTAGAGGGAAAAAGCATATAATCATTTCAATAGATGCAGAAAAAACATCTGATAAAATCCAAAGCCTTTAATGATAAAAACTCTAAACAAATTAGGTATAGAAGAAATGCACCTCAACACAATAAAGGCCATATATGAAAAAGAAAAATAGAAATTTGGAGCTGAACCATTAGCTGAGTTGGTAAGAGTGGTGCTGACAACAACAAGGTCAAGGGATCGGATCCCAGTACCAGCCAGCCACCAAAAACAAAAACAAAAACAAAAACAAAAAAAAAAAAAAAGAGATTGTGTTGAAGAAAGAGAATAGGACAATTGGATAAAACAAAATCTGACAAATACGTACCTCTTCTCAACACCAAAGTTGTGTTTGTGGGTTTTCCCTCCATTCTCAGTTGTTTCTGAAGGGGAAGATGCTGCCTGATCCAGCCAGATTCCAGTCAGAGGTTGCATCAGAAGGATTACAAAACAGAGCTTCCAGGCAGTTAGTGCTGGATTCTGGAGGAAGGAACAGGAAGTGGTTCTGGATTCACAGCATGGAGGAAGTAGAGTAAGTCCTGAGAAAAGCTATGGGTGTG
>NW_007788948.1:1758-2232 GCF_000696425.1 Galeopterus variegatus
CAAGCAAAAGGCCTTCAGCATCCCGAAAAACTATTACAATGACCTTTGCTCTTGACTGGTCCACTTTTATTTTGACTGAACCACTTCCAGATTTTGTTAGTCATTGGTTTACTTTGTTTTTTCATTAGAATTGTACTGGTAAAGCCGTGTTTGATCTCCTGTTAAAATTCTTCAAACAAATGCTTAATAATCTTGGTCTCACTTATTTAAAATTTCCATGGAAAGCTCTTCTCTAATCTATAGTTGATATGGGCACAAAAGTATTGGCACTCACTGAAGAGAAATTTTACTAGACTTGTTCTTTGTGCCCCATTTCTCTAAAAGGATTAAGTCACATATAATGCACATGTTACAGTGTACTTTGCAAATCACATTTTTTCACATTATCTCAGTGTCAAAAGCTAAAGATCAAACTCATGACCTATTGTGGTAATGTACTTACACTGAAAGCACATAACCATGAGACAGAGGAGC
>NW_007788949.1:0-2232 GCF_000696425.1 Galeopterus variegatus
CCTTTCTTTCTTTCTCTTGTCTGGTTGCTCTGGCTGGTGTTTCCAATACTATGTTAAATAGAAGTGGTGAGAGTGGGCATCCCTGTCCTACTCCTATTCTTAAAGGAAAAATGTTTAGCTTTTCCCCATTCACAGTGATATTGATGGAGGGTTTGTTGTGCTGAGATCCTTTCCTTCTGCACTTAATTTGCTGACAGTTTATCATGAAGCGGTGTTAAATTTTGTCAAATGCTTTTTCTGCATTTATAGAGATAATCAGATGGTTTTTGATTTTGATTTTGTTAATGTGCTGTATTACATTTATTGATTTGCATATGTTAAACCATTCTTGCATGCCTGAGATGAATCCCACTTCATCATGATGTGCTGCTGTATTCTGTTTGCTAATAATTTGTTGTGTATTTTTGCTTCTATGTCTATCAGGGATATTTGCCTGTTGTTTTCTTTTTTTGTTATACCTTTTTCTGGTTTTGATATCAGAGTGATGTTGGCCTCATAGAATGAATTTGGGGAATGACCTCTGTTTCAATTTTTGGAATAGTTTGAAAAGGATTGGTATTAATTATTATTTAAAGGTTTAGTAGAATTCAGCAGTGAATCCATTCAGTCCTGGGCTTTTCTTTGTTGGGAGCTTGCTGACTCAATGTTGTAGCTCATTATTGATCTGTTCAGATTTTCTGTTTTTCCTTGGTTCAGCCCTTGGTTGGTTGTACATGTCCATAAATTTATCCATTTCCTCCAAGTATTCAAATTTATTGGCCTATAGTTGTTTGTAATAGTCTCTAATAATTCTTTGTATTTCTTCAGTATTAGTTCATCTCTGTTGCTTATAACAAAATACCTGGAACAGGGTACTTTATAAGAAACAAAACTTATTGCTTAAAATTTCAGAGGCTAGGAAGTCCATAGTCCAGGGAACAAATCTGGTGAGTGTCTTGGACTGGTGGTGACAGTGACCCAGGGGTCTCACATGGCAGAAAAATCGTAGAGCAGAGAGGGACTAACCTCCTCACGTGATATTCTTTTAAAGCTCCCAGAATCATGCCTCTGACAGCCATTATCAATCCATTCACTGTGGCATGGTCTTTCAATCTAATCAGCACTTTGAGACCCCATCTTTCAATTACCGTAATAGGATATCTCACCCTCAACAGTTACAGTATGGATTTAAGCTTCTAATATATGGACTTTGGGGGATACAAGTCACTTGATCCAGTTATAATATCTCCTTTTTCATTTCTGACTTTTGTTATTTGGGTCGTCTCTCTTCTTAGTTAGTCTAGCTAATGGTTTGTCAGTTTGGTTTATTTTCTCAAAAACCAGCTTTTGTTTCATTATTCTACTGTGCCTTATTTTTGGTCTCTATTACATTTAGTTCTGCTGTAATTTTATTATTTCTTTTCCTCTGCTAATTTTGAGATTTTGGTGTTCTCAGTTTTCTGGTTTTCTAAAGTGTAACATTAGTTTATTTGAAATCTTTGTATTCTTTGATGTAAGCATTTATTGTGATAAACTTACCTCTTTATACTGCTTTGCAGTGTCTCACAGATTTTAGTGTGACGTGCTTTTATTTTCATTTGTTTCAAGAATTTTTTTTTTTATTTCCTGCTTTATTTCTTCTTTGACCCACAGGTCATTCAGTAGCGTGTTGTTTAATTTCTATGCATTTGTATAGTTTTCAGGGTTTCACTTATTTATTTCTAGTTTTATTCTTTTGTGATCTGAAAAGATGCATGAAGTGATTTCAATTTTACTAAATTTTATGAGATTTTACTAATGGCCTAACATGGTCTATCCTGGAGACTATTTCGTGTGCTGATGAGAAGAATGTATATACTATAGTTGTTGGATAAAATGTTCTGTAGATGTCTATTAAGTCTAATTAGCCTAAAGTGTAATTTAAATTCAATATATATCTACTGTCTTGATGATCTGTTCAGTACTGAATGAGGAGTGTTGACATCTCTAGCTTTTATTGTACTGGGGGTCTATTTTGGTCTTGAGATCCAATAATATTATCTTTTTATATCTGGGTGCTGCAATGTTAGGTGCATATGTGTTTACAATTGTTATATCCTCTTGGTGAACTGACCCCTTTATCAGTATATAATGACTTTTTAAAAATCTCTTTTTATAGTTTTTGGTTGAAAGTCTATCCCATATAAGTATAACTACTTCTGCTCATTTTTGGTTTCCATTTGCATGGTATATCTTTTTCCATCTCTTCACTAT
>NW_007788950.1:0-2232 GCF_000696425.1 Galeopterus variegatus
TATATATATTATAATATATATAATAATTATATATAATATAATAATTTATTAATAAAAAGAAACTTCTTTTTATTACTAGTTCATTGAAATTTTTAATAATGAATTAATGCTAACTATTGTCAACTACTTTTTCTGTTTTTTGAGGTGATCTTATACTTTATTCTATTAATATTAAATATTTCATTAATTGAGTTTCAGATATGTGAATCAACCTTGAAATCCTAGAAAGATTCCATTTGGTATATGTAATCATTTTTACATGGTGCAAAATTTCATTGGCCAATATTTTATTAAGGACTTTGGCATCTGTGTTCATCAGAGATGTTGATCCTTGTAATGACTTTTAATTTGGGACCAGTGTAACATTGGCTTCATAGAATGAATTGGGCAGAATTCCCTCCACCTCAAATTCTGAAAGTATTTTTGAAGTATTGACATTACTTCTTGTTGAAATATTTGATAAAGTCCACCAATAAAGACATCTGGACCCAGAATTTTTAATTACTAATTGAATATATTTACTATTCAGATTTTTTTTATTTCTACTTAATTTAGTTCTGATAATTCTATAATTTTAGAAAATTTTTCATTTCATCTAAATTATCTAATTTGCTAGCATGTTTGTTCAAAATATTTCCTTATATTCTTTTTAATATCTGTAGTTGCATAGTGATATTTCCTCTTATAGCTGATTTTGGTAATTTGTGTCTTTTCTCTTATTTTCTTGGTCAGTCTAACTAAATGTTCGTCAATTTTGCTGATATTTTACAAAAGCAACTTTTGGTTTCATTATATTTTTCTATTGTTTTCTGTTTTCTAGTTCATTTATCTCTTCTGTGGCCTGTATTATTTTTTTTCCTTCTGCTTGTTTTGGGTTTAGTTGGATTTCAGAAAAGAGAACATGTTGATCTATTCACCCCATTATCCCAGAAATGAATCTCTACTTTTAAAAGTAGAAACAACTCAATAGCAAAAAACCCAAATAACACAATTTAAAAATGGGCAAAAGTCCTGAACAGAAATTTCTCCAAAAAAAAAAAAAAAAAAAAAAAAAAAAAAGACATAAAAATGGCCAACAGGCACATGAAAAAGTGCTCAACATCAGTAATCATGAGGGAAATGTAAATTTAAACCTCAATGAGATATCATCTCACTCCAGTTACAATGACTATTACCAAAAAGACAGAACATAATAAATGCTGGTGAGGATATGGAGAAAAGGGACCTCTCATGTATTATTGTTGGGAATGTAAATTAATACAGTCATTATGGAAAACAGTATGGAGGTTTCACAAAAAACTAGAAATGAAACTACCTTATGGCCCAGCAACCCCACTACTGGGTATGTATCCAAAGGAAATGAGAACAATATTTTGAAGAGACACCTGCACTCCCATGTTCATTGCAGCCCTATTAATAATAGTCAAAAGATGGAATCTGCCTAACTGTCCATCAACAAATGAATGGATAAAAAAATGAGGTCTATACACACAATGGAATACTATTCAGCCATAAAAAAAGAATGAAATCCTATCATTTGCAGTAACATTAATGGAAGTGGAGACTATGATGATAAGTGAAGGAAGCCAGGCACAGAAAAACAAATACCACATGATCCCATTCATATGTGGAGTCTTAAAAGAAAAAGTGGTCCTCACAGAAGTGGAGAATGGAATAATGGTTACCAGAGGCTGGGAATGGAAGGGGGCAGGGGACAGGGAAAGAAGCGAAATAATGGGTGCAAAGGTACAGGTAGACAGGAAGAATAAGTTATTGTGTTCTTGGCTGACTACAGCTAATATTATTATATTGTGGATTTCTAAATGGCTAGAAAAGAGAATCTTGAATGTTATCAAGACAAAGAAATGATAATGTTTAGAGGGATGATGAATATGCTATGTACCATAAGTGAATCATTGTACAATATATGCATATATTGAAACAAGAAACTGTGCTCTACAAATGTGTACAATTAAAAAATTTTTAAAAAATAGATATTAGAAAGAAAACATTCCTGACCTCAATAATCATTCTGGAATCTCTGGAAATGCTTCTATTGAATGTTTACTTTATACAATCCCATGGATGAATCTATGCTCAACAAGATTGACATCAAATTACTATATTTTGCAAGTCTATGAACTTGATTTGGCCTGTATTCAGAACCGATGATGTTCAGATTCCAGACATGATATACAAGCATTTAAGATAACCTAAGTATAGAATCAACCA
>NW_007788951.1:0-2232 GCF_000696425.1 Galeopterus variegatus
GTCTGTATGTGGGATCCGAACCCTCGGCAGGAGCGCCACCGTGCTCCCAAGCAGCGCACTGCAGCAGTGCGCCACCGGGCCGCCCCTTCATTGATCTTTTGTATCATTTTTTTGGGTCTCTATTTCATTTAGTTCTGCCCTGATCTTAATTATTTCTTTCCATCTACTGCTTTAAGGATTGAATTGTTGTTTTTCTAGTTCTTTAAGGCATAGTGTTAGGTCATTTATTTGGAGTCTTTCTATTCTTTAGATGTAAGCATTTGTTGCAATAAACTTCCTTCTTAGTACTGCTTTTGCAGAATCCCACAGGTATTAGTATAATGTATCTTTATTTTTGTTAGTTTCAAGAAATTTTGATTTCCTGTTTAATTTCTTCTTAGACCCATAGGTCATTCAGGAGTCTTTTGTTTAGTTTCCATGCACTTGAATAGTTTCCAGAATTTTCTTGGTTGTTGATTTCCAGTTTTAATCCATTGCAGTCTGAAAAGATACTTGGAATGATTTCAATTTTAAAAAAATTTTCTGAGACTTGATTTGTGACCTAACATAGGGTCTGTTCTGGAGAATGTTCTGTGTGCTACTGAGAATAATGTGTATTCTGTAGTTGTTGGATGAAATGTTCTGTTGATGTCTGCCAGGTCCAGTTGGTCTAAGGTGTAGTTTAAATCCTGTGTTCATCTGTTGATTTGTTCCTGGAAGATCTGTCCAATGCTGAGAGAGGGGTGTTCAGACCAGCTCCTGTTACCATACTATGGTCTGTCTCTTTTTTTGGGGGGGTCTAACAGTGTTTGCTTTAAGTATTGGGGTGCCCCAGTGTTGGGTGCATACACATTTATGATTGTTATGTGTTCTAACTGGATAGATCCCTTTATCATTATATAATGGCCTTCTTTGTCTCTTTTTATGGTTTTTAGTTTGATGTCTATTTTATTCGATATAGGAAGAGCTATTCCTGCTTGCCTTTGGCTTCCATTTGCATGGTGTATCTTTTTCTATCCCTCACTTTTAGTCTGTATATGTCTTTATAGGCACAGTCAGTCTCTTGGAGACAGCATATAGTTGGGTTTAGGTTTTTAATCCAATCAATCAGTCTGTGTCTGATTGAGGAATTTAATCCATTTACATTTAGGGTTGTTATTGACAAGTATTGCTTTTTGTTTAGATGTTTTAAATATTATTTGTTCCTTTCTTCCCCTTTTATTTTCCTTTTCAAAGTTAGTTAGATTTTTGACGTGACATGATTTAGCTTCTTTCTCTTTCTCATTTGCATTTTGGTTTTAGCAGTGGGTTTTGTTCTTACTTGTAAATCTGTGATAGAGTAATTATCATATTTCAGATTCTGGATGTGGGACTCCTTAGAGAATTTCTTCCAGGGCTGGTTGTGTAGTAGTGTACTCCTGTAATTTTTGTTTGTCTGTGAAATTCACACACTATTTCTCCCTCATTTCTGAAGGATAACCTTGCTAGCTATAGAATTCTTGGCTGGCATTTTTTTTTTATTATTTTGAATATATCATCCCATTTCTTATGGCCTGTAATGTTTCAGTTGAGAAGCCAGCTGTTAGTCTGATGGGGGGTCCCTTATAGGTGACTTGACACTTCTCTGCTGCTTTTAGAATTCTCTCTTGGTCTTTGAGTTTTGTCAGTTTGACTACAATGTGTCTTGAAGAGGATCTTTCTGGATTGGATCTGTTCAAGCATCTATGGGCCTCCTAGATCTAAAGGTCTGCATCTCTCTCTATACCTGGGACATTTCCTGTCAGTATTTACTTGAATAGGTTTTCAGTGCCTATCCTTTCTCCTCACCTTCTGGAATAACCATGATTCAGATGTTTTTACAAATTTTTAAAAATTATTTTTTCCTTTTTTTTTGGTCTGCCTCGGTTATTTCAAAAAGACCATCTTTGAGGTCTGAAATTCTTCTGTTTTTTATTTCACTGAGTAAATCCTTCAGTTCTAGGAGTTCTGTTACATTCTTTTTTAAGGCATTAATCTTTTTGTAAATTTCCTTCTTCATATCTTGGATATTTTTTTCTTGTTTCACTGTGTTTTCTAGTTGATTCTTCTCTTATCTCTTTGAGTTTTCTTAAAATCTGTTCTCAGAATTCCTTTTCAGACATCTCAAGGGTTTGCTGCTGTGTGGAGTTTGGTGCTTGAGAATTACCATATTCCTTTGGTGGTGTCGTATTTTCTTTTTTATATGTATTTCTAATATTTTTTTGTTGATGTTTT
>NW_007788952.1:0-2231 GCF_000696425.1 Galeopterus variegatus
AAAAAAAAAAAAAGAAAGAAAAAGTAGAGGACAAAAGTAATAGGCAGATACCAACAACATCTATATAAGGCAAGCTAACAAGCACCAGAAATTAACTGAGAATAATGTAATAGTCCATAATTATTTCTTTTTGTCAATGAAGTATGTATTCATAAATATATTTTTATAATATATTTTATAAATATATTACATATTAATATTGTATATATATTATAAAATATAAACAAATATATTTTTACATATTTTCAACAATTCTACACATACCATATCCAAAACAGAAATATTTCCATCCAACAAACTTTTTTTCTGCTTCAAATGATGTTTGTAAGGACGCGTGAACACTTATGTCAAAAGTGAAACTAGTGTAAGGGTTATTACTCAGCCTTTGAGTGTATATGATTTAGAGTCCAACAATTGTTCTGTCAGACAATAAAGAAGGGAACTATAAAAAACAGACAAAAGCAAGAGTTAGAAGAAACTATTCACTGGGATAATCCACTTCCAGTAACCAAATATTGTAAAAATGGAAGATCTGAAAGGCCCCCAGCTATATGAAAATAAAGCTGTGTTACCTTTGAATTTACCTTTATGACCTATGTTTGTAATTCCATCGCATTTGTATGATTCAAGAATCATAAAAATGTTCATTAGAACAATCAATCTCATTCATGGAAATTTATCCTACAATAAATTCAACAACAACAATAAAAAAAAAAAAGTAATGTGACTAATCCTCACTATCACCTTCTATGGGATAGTGTTCATTAGAACAATCAATCTCATTCATGGAAATTTATCCTACAATAAATTCAACAACAATAAAAAAAAAAAAGTAATGTGACTAATCCTCACTATCACCTTCTATGGGATAGCGAGAAATTGTAAAAAGTATATACTTTCAATAATAAAAAACTAATAAAGAGATTTATCATATCAATTGTATGCAGCTATGCAAAATATATTAGTTATTACAACTAGAAATATAGAAAAATATATATGTGGAGTATGCAAAACTACAGCTATGAATATATTTCTACCTATGAACATAGACTAGAAAAACATGAAAAAAATTTCAAAATAGCTTGGAATAAGTTTGTGGACAGACTTTTACCAATTTTTTTAAAGTACTCTTACACTTAGGAGAGAAAAAGTTCTAATGCTTGTATCTACAAAATTCATTCTTGCCATGAAATACAGCAATGTCTCTTAGTTAAAAAGAAATTGAACCATGCTTCAAGTTTCTAATGGCAATTCCTGCTAAATATCTTCCTAATTAAGACAACCTTGAGTTATTAAATGGAGTATACTAAGCATAATTTCATCATTTCTTGGTAACTTTAGGTCATTCTAGGTATTGAACTGTATTCCCTAATTCAAAGATGGTATCTTTCAGCGCTGGGGAAAAGGCTGGGTGCCCTTGGTAGACACTGAATGAATAAAAGGATTGCTATAGATTAGTTCTAGATCATGTTTTCTCTTGCCTTTGAGAGGCAGTGATGCAGAGTGGTTACAAGTATGAGCTCTGGAGGCATGCCCAGATTTGCCACTTGGCTCCATCACTTACTAGTATTTGCATACCAATGGTGTTTAACAGTAGACTAGTGTTTATTTACTAGTCACAGGATCTTGTGCAAATTACTTAGCCTTTCTAAGCCCTAGTTTTGTCATCTATAAAATAGGTCAATGATAGTGCTTACTTCCTAGGGTGGTTGTAAGGATCAGGGAAGATAATCCATTTAAAGTGCTGGACAAAGCACTTGCACATGGTAAGTACTCAATAAATGCCAGCCAGTATTAGTCTCTCTCTGCTGGTCATCTAAGGTGGCATCAGGTTGCTTCTCACCATCACCAATAACTACTTCTAGTTTCTGTCTCTAACCACTTTCCCCTCCCCGGTCCTCTAAGGCATCACTGAAGGACTAGGGCTCCTTGGAGTGCTGCCCCCCAAATAAATATATAACATGAACCACAAATGCAAGCTACATATATAATTTTTAATTTTCTAATAGTGACATATTAAAAACAAATCAAGACAAGTGAAATTAATTTTGATAATAGATTTAGCTCAATATACCCCAAATACTATAATTTCAACATGTAATCAATAAAAAATTATAATGAGATATTTTACACTGCTTTTTGTGTACTAAGTCTTCAAAGCCCAGTGTGTACCTGATACTGACAGCAAAATCTCAACTCAAACTAGCCATATTTCAAATGCTGAATGGCCA
>NW_007788953.1:0-2231 GCF_000696425.1 Galeopterus variegatus
AGATTCGACCTCTGACTTTCCAACAAAGTGTTTGATCACATCAGCATTTATATTATTATATCAACCCATTCCTGCTCACAAAAAAAAATACAGTTTGTAGCAATACTACGAGCCAGTGTTCAGACCCACTTAAAAACCAGCATTACCTATTTAGTTAGGCAACTCCTGACATATAGACCATTAACAAGCATAGTGTAAACTGCATTTTAAAAAATTCTACAGTGGCTAAAAATGGTGAACTAGATAAGCAGTCTCTAAATTGGCTGAAGATCTAAGGCTTCTTATTTGCTAGTTGACATCTGATCTGAAAATTTCATTGCTTTAAATGTGCTAGAAATAGAGAAGAGGCTTTGCTACGAATGCCCCATTTGCTGGGGAGGGTCTCTGGTAGGGAATTTTTAGCAATTACAGAAGATCTTCCTAAGCTTTCTCTTAATTCTTTAACCAGATTAAAGCTAACAATTGTATTGTCATTTGTGTTTCTGCAGCTTCCAATTGTGAAAAAGATAAGAACCATTGCCCAAGCTGTCTATGGAGCCAAAGATATCGAACTCTCTCCTGAGGCACAGTCCAAAATAGATCGTTATACTCAACAGGTAAAATTACACTTTTAGGAGAAAAAACCCACCTGAGGCTCTCCAAATACAGTAATCCCCCCTTATCCACAGGGGGTACATTCCCAAGACCCCATCAGTGGATTCCTGAAACCATGAGGATAGTACTGAACCTTATATCTGCTATGTTTTTTCCTGTACATACATGCCTATGGTAAAGTTTAATTTATAAATTAGGCACAGTAAGAGATTAACAGTAATAACTGATAATAAAATCAAACAATTCTCGCAATATGCCAGCATCACTACTCTTGCAGTTTGGGACCATTATTAAGAAAAATAAGGGTCACTTGAACACAAGCACTGCAATACAGTGACAGTCAGTATGATAACCTAGATGGCTACTGAGTGACTAAAAAGCAGGTGACATCTACAGTGTGGACATGCTGGACAAAGGGATAATTCACATCCTGGGCAAGATGGGCTGGACTGTGTAAGATTTCATCACGCTACTCAGAATGGTACACAGTTGAAAACTTATAAATTGTTTATTTCCAGAATTTTTCATTTAATATTTTCATACTGTGGTTAACCAAGGGTAACAGAAATCACAGAAAGTGAAACCACAGATAAAGGGAGACTACTGTATATGTCTCACTGGCTGAACTTTGCTTAATCTACTTTATGGTCAACAAAGATTGAAGTAATAACCTTGAGTAGATTGTTGACTATACTTAGAGCATTATGGTGAGGACACATATCCTCTGATATGTGCATCATTGACATCTGTGATTATAAATATGTCCACTGTGGCTGTTATCTATGTGTGTATGATATGTGTGAATTTTAGTCCCTCTCTGTCAGACAGAAACATTGAAACTGTCCTTTGGTGTGCAGCTGTGGAATCAGATTAGATGATTTGTAGTGTTTCCTCTTCATTGCAGGCCTCTTACTACTGTAAAAATATTAGCATGGTGCCAGGTTAGGCAAACAGGAGTGCGGCATATAAAGGTGAGGGTGTGGTTCGTCAGCTTGTTGCTGAGGTTGTCCACTGAGGTTGAAGGCTGCATCATCTACCTGTAGATACTGACAAAGGAACGTTGGCCTGCAGCTGTGCAGGGGGCTGTGACCCACAACAAGAGTCACCATCTAGTCCCGTAATGGCCATGATCAATCAAATCCATTGCAGGGCATTCAACCACCCTGACCAAAAGGACCAGGGGCCTCAAATGCCCCATCCAGTTTGGATGATAAGATAGAAGTCAGAGCGCTTCAAGAGTGTGCTGGCAAAAGAGCTTCACTATTGATCTATTATTTTTAATTATCTAACTCAGCTCTATTTGCAACTCACATTTGACATTTTGATGAATAGTACCAGTGCTGACCAGGGTATTCTCCCAGGTTTGGAAAGATAGTCAGCAACTCATTTTTTTCTTAGAAGTTTCCACATATGCTCCTGGCTTATCCTCTAAAATAAGTATTCCCAAACACTGCTCTGTGCACTAGCATTGCGGTAAAATTTTCATTTGTGTGCAATGAATTCAGTAGAATAAGGTCATTGTCATGAGGTGTTTATTTATTTATTTATTTTGTCCATGAGTTTTTAATAATGCTATTTAGAACTATCATTTATTCTGGGCCGGCCCGGTGGCGCACTCGGTAGAGTGTGGCGCTTGG
>NW_007788954.1:0-2231 GCF_000696425.1 Galeopterus variegatus
AGCCTTTTTGTTTTTTATTCTATTAACATGTTGTATTACATTAATTGATCCACAATTTTTATTTATTTATTTGTTTGTTTCTTTGTTTATTTTCGTTCCCTCATATGAGTAAGAACATGTGGTATTTATCTTTCAGTGCCTGACATTTCATTTAATGTAATGTCTTCCAGTCTCATCCCTTATTTATTTGTTTGTTTCTTTGTTTATTTTCGTTCCCTCATATGAGTAAGAATATGTGGTATTTATCTTTCAGTGCCTGACATTTCATTTAATGTAATGTCTTCCAGTCTCATCCATGTTACCACAAATGACAGGATTTCTTTCTTTTTTTTTTTTCGTGGCTGAGGAGTATTCCATTGTGTATATACACCACAATTTCTTTATCTACTCATCTGTTGATGAACACCTAGGTGGAGTCCATATCTTGGCTATGTTGAATAGTGCTGCAATATACATAGGGGTGCAGGTACCTCTTTGGTGTGCCAATTTTCTTTCCTTTAGGTAAATACCCAGCAGTGGAATTGTTCCACCAACATCTTGGCCAGGATTTCATTAGAGATCCTGAGCTGGAACCAACCAGCTAATCTGCTCCTGCATTCCTGATCCACAGAAGCTGTGTGAGATTGTATGCGTACTCCTTTGTAAGCTGTTGAATTTTAGGGTTATTTGTTATGCAGCCATAGACAACTAAACAGCATTGTTATATCATTGTTTTATAGATGAAGAAACTGAGGTTTGGAGGGTTTAACTGTCTCATAAGACTGCTCTAGGTTATAGAGTTAGTAGTGGAAGTGATTTGAACCAGGTCTCCTGATATAAATAAGAGGTTCCCCCCTAAACACACACAAATGTCTACTATATATAACGATTCAGCCCAAGTTTACTTTAAATTGTTATCTCTTTGGTTGGCAGGCTCATCTCATATGGTTGGTCAGGTAGTTCACTGCACAAGGGCTAGTGGCTGAGGGGCAAAGGGGGACTGATATCTGGATTGTGCTTTTCCTGAGCACTCTGGCTCAGGGCTGCATCTGCCCAGAGGAAATGGCTCTCTTTCAAATGTGCCCAAAGGCACGGTCTGATCGGCAAGCCATGTGCCCACAAGGCTGATAACCCCAGTGAAGGTACCTCTTCAAATTTGCATAAAGCCTGTTTGGTTGTTTTGATAAAACGATATAACAAGAAAAAGTTTCATATTTCCCTGTTTACCAGTTTTACATGCCAATCAGGCAATATTAGGCAGGGTGATTAGTCCCAGACACATTTTTAAATCTGTGACAAGATTTGTTCTCATCACCCTCTGTTCTCACTACCACACCCTCCTCCTTCCTCCACCTCCACCCTGGACTCTTCCCTCAGACTCTGCTTTTAGCAAGGAGAAAAGTAGAAAAAAGACTTTGTATTATTTGAGTGTCTCCTGTGTGCCCATACATGGCTGGACACCTTCCATACTCAATATCACTTAATGTCCATGAGTTTAAGATGCAGGTATTATTATCCCCATTGTACATACAAGGAAGCCCACTGACAGGTCCAGTAACTTATTCAAGTCACATAGAGGGTAAATGGTGCAGCCGAGGTTAGAACTAAGGTCCGTCTGACTCCAGACACAATGCTCTGCCCACCGCCCCTTGCTGTCCCATCTTACTAACAAATCCAAAGGTGACGTCTCTCCAGGAACATCAGCATTCTCACCAAACTCTTGCTGAACAAATAACATTTCAGACCCAAATAAATTAGTCTAAAATGCTGGACTGTCGAGCTTTGAAATATGGGATTATTTTGGATGTTAAGAACTCCCAACACCATTCAAAACATACCAGATAAGTGACCTCCTTAACTTAAGGGTAGCCCTACTTATCAGTCGCCACGGGACACCGTCAGACAATCCAGAGTCCATGTCCTGGATCTCAGAGGCTGCTTTACTTTCTAACTCTGAGCTGGAACAAAAGATCTGCCGATATAGCAAAGCAGACGTTTATTCATTCTTCCAGCCGGTATTTATTTATTTATTTATTTATTTATTTATTTATTTATTTATTTATTTATTTATTTATTCATTCATTTTTTATGGAAAGATTCAAATTGTCTTTTAATGCTATTTTTCTATGAACCTTTTTTTTTTCGTTAAATTTTTATTTTGTCAATATACAATGTATATGATTATTATGGTGCATCACCGACACCTCCCTCCCTCCTCCCTCTCTCCCCTCCCCCCCAAGAATGTCCTTTCC
>NW_007788955.1:0-2231 GCF_000696425.1 Galeopterus variegatus
CAAGTTGGCAGCAGCTGATGGCGGGACACTTGAGCTACAGGCTGCTGCCCACCTCATCTCTCTGCAGCTCCTACACCTCCAGCCTGTCGAGGATGCCGTTCTGCACTACTCAGCTGGTACTCAGGCCTTAGAGAAATGACACTGGTACCCATCGACCCCAAATAAAGGTCTCTGCAGTGCCTAAGACAGAAGATGCTGTGGCCCATACTTAAAACTGCCAGGGAGCACTCAAGAGGCAGGTATAATTGCGGAAGGACAGGTATAATTGTGTGAAGATGTTTATAATCCTGTGGTAGTGACTGGAGGAAGTTTGAAAAGGAAGCCCTAATCCACTAATAACCTGGCATCCCCTCAGGCTTTCTCCCTCCGGATCTCCGGGCAGAGAGAAGGGACTCCGGCCACTCCCTTTCCCAAGGGAGCGGAAAAGCCAGTGTGGGCTCTAACTCAAGACCACCTGGATTTTGACTCTCCTGCAAGACCCAGTCTCCTTCCTGCCTCCACCTCCAAGATGTCTTCCCTGCCCATTCCATCCTCCTGAGGTCAATCCTGCCCCCTCTGTCCCTAGAAATGTTTGGGCCAGAACTAGATGACCAATTATCTGGATGTTAAGTACAGGCATGAACCAGACTGTTCAAGGAAGGAACATGATCATTGTCTCAGTTCTGGCACTGACGGTGTGACCTTGGGCAGGGGACTTATATCTCTGAGATTCAGTTGCCTCATCTGTAAAATAGGGAGAATAATACCTGCCTTGAAAAGCTAGTACAATAAGAAGAATAAGATACGATCAAATGACCTAACTAAAGTAAGATGCCAACAGGGTTCATTAAAGATATTCCCTTCTTCTCCCTTCTCCATCCATTGTCTCTGCCACTCCAGGGTGTCCACAGACAACACTTTACCTTTACAATTCCAGAATAGAGCACAAGCCCCATATTCAAAAACCACGATTGAATCATGGCTTAGCAGCTTGCTAGCCATGCATCTTGGACAAGTCACTTATTGTCCCTGAGCCTCAGTTTTCTCATCTGAATAATGGAGAAAATAACAGTATGTCCCTCATGGGGACTGCTATGAGATTAAATGAAGTGATACTAGTAGGGGTGGCCAGTTATTTTGTTTGGTAGAGCATGATGCTGATAACACCAAAGTCAAGGGCTCTGATCCCTGAACTGGCCAGCTGCCAAAAAGAAAAAAAAGAAGAAAAGATATGGGTAAAGCTCTAGTAGGGGTGGCCAGTTATTTTGTTTGGTAGAGCATGATGCTGATAACACCAAAGTCAAGGGCTTGGATCCCTGAACTGGCCAGCTGCCAAAAAGAAAAAAAAGAAGAAAAGATATGGGTAAAGCTCTTAGTACAGTGGGCTTAGCGCAAAGGGGCTAAGTAATTGTTGAGCTGATGATGATAATTTTAATTATTATCAACATCCCTCACATACTTATCTAGATTACTCAAAAATTTCTAAAACATTGCCACATCTAACATTGTTGCAACCTCTCAACAGCTCAACAAGGCAGAAAGGGATCATGTTTTTATTTTATTTTCACAGATGAAGAAAACTGAAGCTCACCAAGGGGAAGGGATTTGCTAAGGTTGGGCTAGTTGGCATCTCAAAGGGTCCAGAACTAGCATCCTTGTCTCCTGACCCCAAGCCATGGTCTGTGAGGGGGAGGGAGCAGGTCCTGGGAGCTTCAGGCTCTAGGGGACTTGGATTTGGGCTGACCCTGGTGTGAGGGTCCACCTCCAAGTTCAAGACTGCTGGGCCACTCTGGGCTCCTCCCTCTTCCTGCTCCCAAGACAGTGAAGGCCCCTCCTTGCTCCCTGCCCAGTTCCTACCCAATCCTGGGGAATTGGGAAGAATGGTGGCCATGGAGGGTGATCAGAGCCTGGAGAGAATTATTTCAGAGCAGAGTGGGCAGGAAGGCTGGTCAGATGCCAGCCAAGGCGTCAGTGACGCCTGCAGAGAAATGAAGTGTTCCTTCAGTTTCCTGACGCACAAGCCCTCCCAGGACGGTGTCCCCCGCACGCCCTGTACCTCTGAGATATGCTGGCAGTAGCTCCTGCCTAAGCTGAGCATGGCCCAGCTCACATCCTCCCCATCTGGACCCACTTCAGCGTTTCCAGGGACACAACAGTGGAGGTGATTCAGTGTGCATGTCCCTGTCCCGCCCTGCTCCGCGACTCCAGCCGCCCATGGGAAAATGCTCATCATCCCTTCCTTCCTTCTTTCC
>NW_007788956.1:0-2231 GCF_000696425.1 Galeopterus variegatus
GCCACCGGGCCGGCCCCCTAAATACAACTTTAATTCTCACAGATAGCTATCTTCATCTTCTCTGTTTCTTTGCTACCCCCTATTCCTTGAGGGCAGTTCAGTTGCTGAACTTCTTACCTTTAGCATTGAACCATTCCCAACAAAATAACTGTTTTCTCATGCAATAAATAATTACACAAATGCCCATAAAATTTGAGTATTGTATCCTTTGCTATTTTCTTTTTATTCTTTTGGAATTCTTAATCTCACACTTAAAATCAGAAGTTTCTTCCTATTTTCCAACCTCCTTTCTAGCCAAGTAAACCTCTGTGTGTCACCCAATTATGCTTATTTCTCCTTTGCTATTTTCTTTTTATTCTTTTGGAATTCTTAATCTCACACTTAAAATCAGAAGTTTCTTCTTATTTTCCAACCTCCTTTCTAGCCAAGTAAACCTCTGTGTGTCACCCAATTATGCTTATTTCTTTTTTAGTCTGAACTTACAGAAATAGTGTGCTTTCCATGTTTCTTCTCTGAAGCCTTAATCAAATTTGGAAACACTTCACCTGTCTCAATTCTAATCCCTACTCATCTCATGGCTGTTTTCTATCAGTGTGGCTTTCTGTTTATTTAGGGAACCTGCTAAACTGGGCTCTTGTTTGCCTGGTTTTTCCTACCCGAGTAGTAACAAGAACTAAGAACTAAGTGCTGGCATATACCCTGTTCTGTACTTGTTGGCCACAAGAAAGGATTCTCTTGCTCAGGTTTTAATTTAGATGGCAGGTCAAGTAAGGGTAAACAGACTGTTAGAGAAAAGTTCAGGTTTGCACTTTGACTAGGGCAGAGAGTTTGTGGGGAATAGTGTGATACTTGGATAGGTTTGAAGAGCCAGGTTTGGCATCTTGGAAAGGTGGAGGAGATGGGAGTTTAGTGTTAGTAGTGGATGTTGTAGGCAGCCAGTCTAGGTTTCTTATCAGGAGCCAGCCTTATTAGAGCTCTGAAGATTAACAGCAGTAACCTTCAGCTTATTCAAAGCTGGCTGCAAAACCTCTTCAAAGGGTGTTTATGAATCAAGTGACTAACCGTTGGGATGTCTGTGGTCGAGAGCCTTATGTCCCCATTCTACTTAATGCTTTAATTGAAAACATGGCTGGAAACATGACAGGCATATCAGGGTCACATGTGCAACCCTAGAGCTTGGAATTACTATGCCTAGCGAGTGAATCAAGATTCAGGTAGTCACCATGGACTCCTTGCTGGCCAAAAACCCTGGAAATTAACAGGTATAAATGTAGAAGTCTGTGTTCAGGTTCTGACAATCAGATGCGTGAGTCTAAAATAGGAGATGGGTGTTGAAGTACAAAACACTGGGTTTGTCATGAGCAAAGCCTCATGGGAGCTGGTGTGTTATAGCTTCATGGCTGTTAAAATAAAGTTGTGACTGAAGCAAGTGCTGGAGTACATCGAGAGAATTTTGTCTAAATCTGAACAGTTGTACATTTTAACAGATGTCCTGGCCCACTAGAGAAGATGTAGAGGATGGTTAATTTAGTGAGGAATTTTAGATATTGAATATGCAGAGAACAAAAGATGGGAGCAGTGGTTGATGTCTCCGTCTCTGAAAGGCACTTGTGAGGAGCAGAAAGTGGACACGGGCTGTTCCTGAAAACATAGGAGAACTGAGAAACAGAGGTTAGGATTTTAGTCAAGATGGAAAAACTGCCTGACAGTACTTCCTGTCCTGTGCTAATCTGATTGCTCATACTGCTGAAGGTGCTTAAATAGCATGTCTACCTTCAAGGGATACTCCTGCAACTTCTATGTTTTCCTAAGATGGGGAGTTGGGACTCTATATGCTTAAAATCCCCTTTCTTTTATGAAATTCAGTATTGTAACCCAATTTTTAATATTCTGATGGTAAGTTTTCGTGTTAATGGTCATCCTAAATTAACTAACCAGTAGGTAGCAATCATTTATCCGCTAGTATTAAAATCTGTACTCATTTAGTATTCTGTGTGATGGTTCAGATTCTTTTGTTCCATGTAAGATTATATGGTCTTTTTCTGTTGCACTTGAAATAATGCCCAATATTGAAATTCTTTGTTATTATTGTTGCTGATTTTCTTCCTCCAAGGGAAATATCAGTCGACAAGAAGCTGTTAGCATGATCCCACCACTGCTGCTTAATGTTCAACCTCATCATAAGGTAGCGTATATTAAATGAAGATGTGGAGGTGGGTTGGTTGTTATCA
>NW_007788957.1:0-2231 GCF_000696425.1 Galeopterus variegatus
TTAAATTCTAGAAGAAGAAAAAAACAGACAACTGAAGTGCTGTTATCTACAAATTACAGCCCCACTAAAGACACACAATTATTAGCACTTCATGTATGGGGGAGACTGTATGTGCAAGCAACAAGCAAACGGTTTGTTCTTCAAGAGATAAATGTTAGCCACACTTCCGTAGCCGTTAACAACCACAATAATAAAATAAAATGGGTTGGTGCCTTACGTTTGCAAAACACATGACCACTTACTAATTGCCTAACACTGGCACAAGCAGGAGTGTTTTCTTCAGCTAAACAGATATTAAATAAGAATTTTTTGAATGGTCGTAGGATTGCTGGGCATTTCACCTAGAGCAACTGCCCTCCGGGAGGCAAGCTGCTGTAGCCTATGAATGTTAGAACTTATTTTTCCATCAAGATCATCACTAAAAATGATCTGATATAATGTGTCACTGTGTGTCATCTTCAGTGAGAACTTTGGGGACACTAAATTAAATGGCTCCAAAACCCAAGGAGGGAAATGATAGCAATTTATTGGTTAAAAAGAGAAAGAGGGAGAAGTTTTCAGATGTCTGATGTCTTTTATCTGGTGAAAGACGTGTTTCCAGAAAGAACAGAGATTTGCATTTGCTGAGTACCAGGCATCAAGCATGTAAGGAATATTCGAATGTCTCCAGAGGCTGCAGCACACAAGTTTCTGATAGGCTAAGAGAGCAGAAAAGCAGGAGAGGGGTAGGCTCCTGTTGTATTCACACACAGCTCCAGGTGAGTTAAACACCAGTATCCCCACCTAAAAGAAACCATTCCACAATGTTCTGCATAGTTGATATAATTTTTGAAAAGCAAACTTGCTTCTGTGATCTGGAAAGGCACGACCTGATGACCACCCGTCCTGAGTAGAATGGCTTATAGACAGTCCCCTTCCCTGTCTGCCAATACATGAAAAAGGTGTGACAAGTGACACCCCTCCCCACTCGATCCCTTTCTTGTTTCCAGAAAAGAACATCATACAGTGTTCACAGTGACTGTAACCCAGAGTGGAATCAGGGACACAAGAGTGGCTCTCGGTGTCTGGGGTCTGGTTGTATCATCTTAGAGCTGAAAGGGGCCCAAGGAGGGTCCCAGCTCAGGGTCTCTGGCTCACCTTCGAATGGTTGCCCCATTAGAGAACATCCTCAGGAGAAACCAACTGGGGCCAGAGGAGACAGGTTAAATGCAAATCGGTCCCTGCTGTTTGGACTTAGCAGCTCTGATCAATGTTAGGCTGTTTGGGGTTAGTCAAGAAAAGGCAAACAGCCCCCCTACCCACTTTAGTAAGTTGAATGGCGCCCCCCCCAAAAAAAATATGTCCACATCCTAATTCACAGAACCTGTGAATGTGACCTTATTTGGGAAAAGGGTCTTTGCAGATGTAATTAATTAAGTTAAGGATCTTGATATGAGGAATCATCCTGGATTATCCAGGTGGGCCCTAAATCCAGTGACAAGTGTCTTTGTAAGAGAAAAGCAGGAGATTTGAGACAGAAGAAAAGGCAATGTAGCCACAGAGGCAGAAATTCGAGAAGGAATGCCAGCAGCCCCAGAAGCTGGAAGAGACATAGAACTGATCCTCCCTAGACCCTCAAGAATGAGTGCTGCCCAGCTGACACTCTGATTTTGAACTTCTGATCTCCAGAACTTTGGGAAAATAAATTTCTGTTATTTAGGCCACCCAGTTTGTGGTAACGTGTTACAGTGGCCCGGAAACTAATACATATAATCAGCAGACATTAACCAAAGGAACTTAGCACTGTCGGTAGCCCAAGTTTTCTCAAGAAGGATCCATGGACCCCTAGGAGTTCAAGGATAACTTCTCTACCCCAGAAATCATATGCAAAATTCTGCGTAACTGGGCACTTGGGCATTTTGGGGGGAAGAAAGTGTCCACAGCTTTCATCAGACTCTCAAGGGGAACCCCCCAAAGTACCAAACACCAGAGACCTTCTCCGTGAAGGCCCAGAGCTGTCCAGGATCAGACAGCTCACCGTTCACCCACCCACTTATTCTAGCAATAATTCCACAGATTTATAAAGCACTTATTATGTGCTAGGTGCCCGGCTGTGTGCTGGTGAGCAGCAGAGTTAATAGCCATCTCACTACACATTGAGAAAATATAGACATAGAGAAATATGCTCAACATCCAGATATTCTGTCCACCAGGACCAAATTCCCTTAGGCCTTGACTGCACATTGGATCTG
>NW_007788958.1:0-331 GCF_000696425.1 Galeopterus variegatus
AAATGCCAACAATGAAGAGAAAAAATAATTCATCTACAACCCAAGGAACCAACAAATACAGAAGCCAAACAGTAAATCAGAAAGAAAGGAACAAAAGACACCTAAGACAACCAAACAATAATCAATAAAACGCTTGGAATAAATCAACACTTTTCAATAACAACTCTTAGTGTAAAAGGCTTAAATTGCCCAATCAAAAGACACAGACTGGCTGACTGGATTAAAAAGGAGGACCCAACTATATGCTGCCTTCAAGAGACCCACCTCACCCATAAAGACTCACATAGTCTAAAAGTGAAAGATGAAAAAAGATTTACCATGCAAACAGAAA
>NW_007788958.1:1331-2231 GCF_000696425.1 Galeopterus variegatus
ATATCCTTGATGAATATAGATGCAAAAATCCTCAATAAAAAACTAGCTAACAGAATACAGCAACACATATGCAAAATTATACACCATGATCAAGTGGGATTCATCCCAGGGATACAAGGTTGGTTCAAAATATGTAAATCAATAAAATCAAACACCAGACCATATGATCATCTCTATAGATGCTGAAAAAGCATTTGATAAAATTCAACACTCATTCATGATAAAGACCCTAAAGCATTTGATAAAATTCAACACTCATTCAAGATAAAGACTCTCTATAAGTTAGGTATAGATGGAAAGTATCTCAACATAATTAAAACCATATATGATAAACCCACTGCCAATATTATCTTGAATGGGGAAAAGCTGAAAGCTTTTCCTTTAAGAACAGGAACTACACAAGGATGTCCGTTCTCACCACTCCTATTAAACATAGTGTTGGAAGTACTAGCCAGAGCAATCAGAGAAGGAAATAAAGGGCATCCAGATTGGAAAAGAGGAAACTGTCCCTGTTTGCAGATGACATGATCCTACATAACGAACAGCCTAAAGTCTCTACAAAAAAACTCTTGGAGTTGATAAATGATTTCAGCAAAGTAGCAGGATACAAAATCAACACACAAAAATCAGTAGCATTTCTATTCTCCAATAGTGAACATACAGAAAGAGAAATCAAGAAAGCTTGCCCATTTACAATAGCCACCGAAAAAATAAAATACTTAGGAATTGAGTTAACTGGGGATGTGAAAAATCTCTATAGTGAGAACTACAAACCACTCCTGAAAGAAATTCAGGAGGACACAAGAAGACGAAAGGATATCCCATGCTTTTGGATTGGAAGAATTAACATTGTGAAAATGTCCATACTACCCAAAGTGACATACAAATTCAATGCAATCC
>NW_007788959.1:0-2231 GCF_000696425.1 Galeopterus variegatus
CCATTAGGATCTAAGTCTCATAATGAATTGTTCTACTTTGTCAGTTTCATTGACTCAAGTGTAAGGAAGGTGTTGGCAATCATGCAATAGGGTAGGGAAGGGTGTAAGTGAGGACAAAGCTGCCACTGTTCTAACAACAGGTCCTTCACCCCTATTCCAGATATTCCACTTCCCCAACTTTGATAGAAGAAAGTTTGCATTTATGGTGGTGTTTCACCCCTACAGTATCAGAATCCAGTTATGCCAAAGCACATTAAGACCAGATTAAGAACATTGTTGAGATACCATAAAGGTCTGTGGTTGGAGGAATATTCAATATAGTATTATCGGTACAGCACTCAGCTATTTTTCTGTGTGATTGAGCAATGCATAGCTCATCAAATTCAGGGAAATGGCAACTACTTGGAAAAAGTGCATCAATGAATTCAGTGAGGCAGTAGTAACAGAGGCTACCTTGCTCCTTACTCCTTTATATCCAAGCACTTGGATCTAAATGAGCTCACATCCTATCAGTCACGGCAGATGACTCTTCATTGACTGTGTCATGGGACGTCTGACCTGTATGATGAACAAGGATAGAACCCTTGATCCAACCCCCAGCATGGTAAACACAAATCTTCTGGCTTGGATCCTCTTGCAGTTTAGTAAAACTTTCTATTTTATGTACTGATAATCCACCACATGAGACTAGCCAGAGAAACACAGCAGGGGCATTTTAAAGGAAAAGTTGAAAGAGAGACCTTAAACTGATGGTAATTATTTTCAAGGTTCTTGTGGGCGAATACCCATGTTCCAAACTTGGGAGATAAATGGAGAAGGAGGTTGCTGTCTCTCTCCCTTTGCTATTTAATAGCCATCCTAATTTCCCATCCATTTGAGTCTTCAGAAAGGTGTAAAAGGAGATGAAGGGCCCTTGCAGTACACTCCATAGAGACTGAGATGTCAATAATTGTAAAAGAAGGACAATCCAGTTGAAGAAAGGGGGAAGAAATTCTGGTCAATTATATTGTACAAATAAGAAGTACCCATTTTCAGGGAATTGTTGCATTGAGACCCCAGACTGTTCACATGAGATATCTAGTCAGGCTAGGGTTATCCTGTCCCCTCCCATCACTCGTTTAAGTCTGTTCATTATGCATCTGTTAAAATTTTAAATAATTCCTGTGGCTTGGAAGTATTACAGACCATAAAGAGTTCATTTTATGTCTTATGAATGGGGTCCATGCAAATCTGGGGCCATTATTAAATGCCATGTGCTCAGGAAATCCAAACAGAAAACAAATATGGTCTTGTATGGTATGGATAACTGGCCAGAATCAATCGATCTTATGGGTCCAAAGCTGGAGAATGTGGAAACTGCAGTTAGAATTCAATGGAGCCCTTTGGACAAAGTAGGGGCCCAAAGGGACTCACTCACAGCTGGCTTTTGTAAGGGTCCTGGTCATGGTGGCCTCAGATCCACCACCAGAGAACAGTACAGTTGTGTGTAGAGTAACAACAGGTATGCATTCCAAGAAATTAATTGTTAGGTGATTTCATCATTGTGTGAACATCATAGGGTGTACTTACACAAACTTGGATGGTATACCCTACTATACACCTGGGCTATATGGTATAGCCATTATGATCTTTTTGACCACCTTCATGTATATAGTCTGTTGTTGACAAAAATGTTATGTGGTGCATGACAGCACTGTTTCCTCCTCATTCTAGTGCCAGAGGTTGCAGAGACCACAGTCACCTGTGCACCAGTATCCATAAGGGCCAAGAAAAACAATTCTACCTCACCGCCCCATTGAATCCTGACTTCAGCATAGGGCATTCAATCTCCTCTGGAAAATTAAAGACCTTGTCTAGTCTTATTTATTTTCCAACAGCTAAAAGGTCTGGGTAAAGTTTGGTAGGGTTCTTTGATTCATATCCAGACTCACCTCGAGTTGCATCAGCCATCGAGACCATTATCTTGAGAACTCTAGAGTGACTGCCCCTTGGGATGTGTAAATTAGAAGTGTGTGTGTATAAACCATGAGGAGGTACAGAAAGAAAATGAAGGCAGGTGTGGAAAACACTGAAGTGAATTTTAAACAACCTGTGGTAGCATGAGTGAAGTTTGGATTTCTTACATAGAAGTAGTCATGCACAGGGCCGGCCCAGTGGCGCACTGCTACAGTGCGCTGCTTGGGAAGCACAGCGGCACTCCCGCCGAGGGTTCGGATCCCACATACAGACCG
>NW_007788960.1:0-2231 GCF_000696425.1 Galeopterus variegatus
AGATGTCAAGTAACTTGTTCAAAATCAACAGCTACTAAGTGGCAGTGACTCCCGTCTGTCCTGTATTCATGAGCCTCTCATGGAGAAGCACTTAGCAGCAGGCACACTTTCGACTTGAATACTCCCTCTTTTTACTTCAAATTCCAGCCCAAAGAGCTGGACGTGCCAGTTAGCGCAGTTCTCCAAATGCGAGCTCACTGCCCTGACTCGGGCAGCTTCCTCTGGGCTGTGGAGGCACCGACTCTGCCGCCTGGCCTGGGAAGCCTGGTGCAACAGGAAGGGCTTGGCTGAAGAACCCCACCTGCCCAGCTCCAGTTCTTGGCCCTGCCACTTGCCAAGTCACAACCGACTCTGCCGCCTGGCCTGGGAGGCCTGGTGCAACAGGAAGAGCTTGGCTGAAGAACCCCACCTGCCCAGCTCCAGTTCTTGGCCCTGCCACTTGCCAAGTCACTTATGCTCTTTCAGCCTCAGCTTCCTTACCTGTAACATGAGCACAACCATGCCCGCCTCACTCTGAGAATTAGCTACAAAACCCAGCACAGGCCTGGACACAGAAGATGCTCCCTGAACAGTAGCTCTCTGTCCCTTCTCGTATGTCTTTCCTCAACATGAAGCCAGAAGAGTGGCAAAGCGTGGGACACCCAGCCAGTCAGCGGTGGTTGCTGTTGTTTGTCTAGACCTGGAGAGGGATTGGGTGTGGGAGAGAGGTGTGTCACAGCTTCGTGATATATAAGAATGCTCTGAGGAGTTTGTTATAAATCCAGATTCTGGACTCCCTCCAGGAAGATTGTCATTCAATAGATCAGGATTTCTACTCAGCTTCTAGGGAATGCTGTCACAGGTGGTCACCAGACCATGCTCTAAGGAACATGGACCTTCAGTCCTTTGATTCCAACACCGTAATGTCCACCATATCCTTTCACCATCTCAATATTTTTAACTTAATTTTTACGCTTCATTCTTATTCCATTCAACATGCTTTTGTAACTCTAAATAAATCTATCTTTTAAGTATACTTTATACTGGTACCATAAATGCAAATATATTGAAAGGAAATATGACAGGTTGGTTAACAGGACCACGGGTGCTGGAACCAAAACTGCTTGATAAAAATCTCACCTCTGCTGCTTACCAGCTGTGTAAGTTTGGACAGTTTGTGAGGCTCCGTCAAGTCTCTATGTCTCAATATCCTCGTGTGTACAAAGGGGTAATAAGAGTATCTAATCATAAGTCTGTTGTGATGATTAAATGCTTTACTGTGAAGCACTTAAAACAGTTCCCAGCACATAGTAAGCACGCAGTAAATGGTAGTTATTCTTGTTATGACAAATGAAAAAAAAAAAAGTATCACTTGCTATAGATAGAAAATAACCAAAAAATACAGGCATAACTATGAAACGTTATTAAAAGTTCATCCATGGACCATCTAAAGTACTCTGCACCCTCAGTAGTATACACCCCACATTTAGGCAGACATTGTTCCAGAACGTGCCGACTAACTATACCAAGTGATGCTATCACTGAACAGACTAACTTGGGAGTTACTTTGGTGTTGCTTTAAACTTAATTTTGAGTTTCCCATTAACCTAAGAGCTGCATGTGTCTAAGGAAAATTCCCTTCAGAATCCATCGTTTTGGAAGCCACCGGAAGACACCTTTCTACCCAGGGGTAAGAAACCAATTTCTCCTCTGTGGGAAACAAAGCAACCTTTCAAAGCAAGTTGCTCAATAACAGACTCATTAGCACTTTGGGCTTCTGGAGATTTGCTTATCTACAGATCTCAAAGTGCCTCAAAACATTCATTAATGCTCACCACAACACCCTGTCAGCCCAGAAGTGCAGTCCCCATTCAGCAGATGGGGAAATTGATAGCAAGGGCTACTAATGACTGTGCTCTTAGGTGACTGAGCCATTAAATGACTGTTGAGCAAATAAGGGGTTGAGGCAAGAAGAAAATTGATGACGTGTGAAGATCCGGGCCTACAGTGCCACCCCACACATCAGGCATCTGCCCTAGGATGGGGACACACACGGCAGAAGGCCACAGTTCTCAGGACAGGGTGGGAGCAGGACAGGGCCTTGGGAGAGAGTTACAGATGCTCACTTCTTTTAACTTATAAACAAACTGTCAGGAATCTATCCTAAGCAAATAACAGGAAAATTCTAGAAAGGTTTCTATAAAATTATATAAAGATACCCATAAATACATTGCTTTAAAAAGTGTAATTTA
>NW_007788961.1:0-2230 GCF_000696425.1 Galeopterus variegatus
CTATCAGTTTTAAGGAATTTTATAGATAACTGGCTTGGAATATATAGCAATAATCAAAATAATAATAATAAAATATATTGAATGCTTACTATGTGTCAGGTGTGTTAAATACTTTACATGTATCATTTTTTATTTGTATCCCACAGTTTATACCTTTAAAACAATGAATGTACAGTCCAATATTAAAATAATACTGAGCAAAAGAGTAGTTTGCAGCACAGTGGGTCCCCATTTGTAGTTACAGATGCCGGTTATGGCAACAATGTGGAGTGCACATAAGAAAAGGGAAATCCATCATAAGAAATTGCAGGGGCCTCTGTATCCTTGCAGTAGGGCCCAACCCTGACTCCTCAGAAGGAGCCAGATAAGTCACTTGGTAAAGTGCTACAAATAACACCAAAAATAGGAGTATATTATTACATACATTCCAGCTTTGCCTAATATAGTAAAATTCTTGAGACTAAGTGATCGTATAGCAGAGAACTTAAAAAGGCCTTCTGCTATAAAGAAGGTGTATTAGGTTTCTAAGGCTACCATAACAAAATACTACAGACTTGGTGGCTTAAACCACAAAAGTTTATTTCCTCATCATTCTGGAGTCTAAAAGTCCAAGATCAAGGTGTTGACAGGTGTGGTTTCTTCTGAGACCTTTCTCCTTGGTTTTCAGATGGCCCCCTTCTCACTGTATCCTCACCTAATTGTCCCTTGGTCTGTGTCCAAATTCCTCTTCTTATAAGGACACAAGTCGTATTACATTAGGGTCTACCCTAAAGACTTCGTTTTTATTTAATGACCTCTTTGACAAACTTATCTCTGAATATGGTTACATTCTAAGGTACTGGGAGTTAAGGCTTCAACATGTGAATTTGGCAGAGAGTTGGGAAGGGCACAATTCAGCCCATAACAGATGGATTTATAGACATAGTACATATTAAAACATTTTTTAAAATACTAACATTTTTATGCAAAAGGGATACAGCAATCTACCAGAGTTCCTAAACTTAATGGGGGAGCTGTATTATATGTTCACTTAAAAACATAATTTAACTCTTTTTTATTACCATTTACCTCCGAGTCTGTGTTAATGATAAAAACTTCCTCATCTTTCCTCTGTGTGTGACTTATGGGTAAATTTTAATTCAGCCAAGTGAGTCTCAGTGTTGTTGTCAAGATTCCAATGGGGTTCTGAAACAGAAAACAAAGAATACAGGCAATTTGCCAATAAGATTCAGTAATTTCTACATCTTTTTTTTTCCTTTTTGTCTTTTTTCGTGTCCGGCAACGGATCGCAACCCTCAGTGTAGCGCCTGTACCGGACCGGGACCGGCAACGGGATCGCGACCCTCAGTGCTGCGCCCGCACCTCGCTCAGCCAGTGAGCGGGAACCGGTCTGTATGTGGGATCCGAACCCTCGGCGGGAGCGCCGCCGCACTCCCAAGTGGCGCACTGTAGCAGTGCGCCACCGGGCCAGCCCTTCATTTACATCTTTTGATTTATATAAGTATGGCACCCCTTTAATCTCTTTTCTCATTGCTGTATTTCAAAATTAATATTTTTGCATTTGTATAAAGCAAAACACTTAAAAACAAATATAATTTATATTATATTATATTGGGACAAGAATTAGCAAATAAACCATTAGAGCAGAGGGCTAAGAGAAAGAGAATGCATAATACTTAACATATTTTAAAAGTTAACATAAAACAAAGTAATATTTTAAGTCACTGTGTAAAAGCTTGTTTGGGGGAAGGATTTTTAAACATGGCATAAAGTGGAAGCCATAAAGCACAAAACTGACAGATGCAAATATCTAAAAAAATTTTAAACATATTTTATATATATATATAAAATAAAGAAATATTTATGTATATTTATATATTTATATATATATATATAAAATAAAGAAATACATTCCATGCTGTTGAAAGACTTTGATATAAATAACATAAAATTAACATACAGAACACATGAAGAATACATGCAAATTAATGAGAAAGAGACAAATAACCCAGTTCTCAAAATGGCAAATTATAGAAAGGGAATTCTCACAAAAAAATACAAATGGACAATAGAAATATGAAAGATGCTAAAATATACTAAAATAAGGGTAAATCAACTTTTTAATAATTAAACATTGGGAAAAAAATCAAAGGCAGCAGAAGTTGGAGAAGAAAGGTGCATTTATATTCCTTGTTGTTCTACAAATATGTTTAGCCATTTTCAATACTGT
>NW_007788962.1:0-2230 GCF_000696425.1 Galeopterus variegatus
ATGTAAAATCTTACTACTAAATAACATACTTAAGTATTTTTACTTAAATAAGATGCATTGGGAAAAAAATATAGCATTTGCACATCGATTCCTCTTTGACTTGAAAGTTCATACAAGTGATCTGCTGCCATACAATTGTCTTTCAACTTACTAGTAAAGGACTAAGCATTTTTTAATACAGCCAGTCTAACTGGGGTGAGATGATATCTCAAAGTGATTTTGATTTTCATTTCCCTGATGCTTAATGATGTTGAGCATTTTTTTTCTTGTGTCTTGTCTGCTGGCCATTTGTACACCTTTCTGTGAGAAATGCCTTTTCAGATCTTTTGCCCATTTTTAAAATCAGCTTACTTGTTTCTTACTCACAAGTGGGAGCTAAAAATAAAATAAATGAAAAAGTAAAAAAAGAAAGAAAGATACAACAATCACAATAATGCATTGAATTTTCAAAAGAAAAGGAGAGGACTGAGGTTAACAGAGGCAGGAAACCTGGAAGGGAGAGGGGGGTTAGTGAGAAATCAGTAAAGGACCACAAAAATGATTATACTGTATAATGTTGAATATATTAATGATACTTATTTGAACACCACTTATTGCACACAGGTATTTATATTAAACACTGTACCCCACAGATACGTACAATCAATTGTGTTTTAATAAAAAAAAGGAGTGTATATTTCTTCTCTATCTCAAATGTGTATAATTTTTTGGTAAAATTCAGTTTTGTCATAATTACTGTACCACTGTGTAAACCAAATGTAAGCTGGGCACTTGCGCACTCAGACATCAGATTAAACTTGATCTAAATCAGGATTTCATAATTGTATAAACTTCCAGAAAAGGATTCAAAATTTCTATAAATTTCTTCTCTTTTTTTGTTTCCATTAAGTCTTGGTTATGAAATCTCATCTGTTCACTGGTTTCTGTAAAAACTAATTCATTCACACTGAAGCTATAAAGTTGAAGATCTTATAAAAGATTTTATGATTCTTCTTTTAGTTTATGAATCCACAGTATTTTCATTTTTGTTTTCCTTCACTCACACAGAAACCAGGAAATGCTTTTCCTGTTTTGTGCAGAAAAATTCTTTTGACCATCAGGACTGAAAAATTTCATCTAATAACTCAAGAAGAATAAAACTCCCTTTCTAATAGTAATGAAAAATACAATAAGTATCTCAGTTTCATAATAATGATGATAAGAATACCATGCCAAAAACTATGTCTTTTTACTTATAACCAAGAAAGGCAAAATCCTTCCAGATACATTTTTAAACTAAAAATTTGCCTGGTTTATACAATGCCACCTTAAAGAGGTACTTCTAAGTTAGGACAATGCTGGGAATACTGGCTTTGTTTTTTCAGTGTAGCTGGAAAATTCATCTAGACAGTTGCCAACTTTGGGCAGCTTCCAGATTTATCTTATGACCAGGACAAAATAGAGAAAAAGTAGAGGGGCTTGGAAGTGAGTGTGAAGAGATGATAACATAATCACGAGTAAACTAAAACACATTCGGTTACCTGAGATGTACAAAAAGAGAAATAAATGGGTAGTCGCAATGTAGGAATGATACTGGGGCCAGAGCTATTTGATCTAGACTGTAGAATCATGCTAAGAAAAATGCAGAGAATTTGAAATTGACTTGAGGTTTGCCGTGGTGTTGAGAAAAATCAGATTTTTCAATTTTAGGATAGGTTGGAGACTGTCTGTGTTAGAGGTGAGGAGGGTGTGTTTTTGTTGATCATTTCTGGGATTAGTACATCACTGTTTTAACAAAAGCAAGTGGAAAACTGCTTCAATTATTTATAGTTTGGCTTAGTCCATTTGTTCCACTGTAACAAAATACCACATGCTGGGTAATTTATAAGAACAGAAATTTATTCCTTACAATTCTGGCGACTTGGAAGTTCAAGATCAAGACACCTACCGATTCCGTGTCTGGTGAGAGCTGCTCTCTGCTTCCGAGAGGCACCTTGTTGCTATGTCCCCTGAAAGGAACAAATGCTAGGAGGGAAGAAACTAGCTCACCCTTTCAGTCCTTTTACAAGGCGCTAATTCCATTGATGGGGGCAGAACCCTCATGGTGTAACAGCAATCCCAAGGCCTCACCTTTTACTACTCATACTGTTGCACTGAGGATTAAGTTTCAATCTGGAATTGAGAGGGAACCCAAACATTCAAACCATAGCATAGTTACTATAATAAGAGAGGGAAATAATATCATTAAATC
>NW_007788963.1:0-2230 GCF_000696425.1 Galeopterus variegatus
GGAGCGCCACCGCGCTCCCAAGCAGCGCACTGTAGCAGTGCGCCACCGGGCCGGCCCCGTATTGGCATCTTCTAATTTCACCAAGGTGCAGCCTCTGTGAATAAAGCCATTACTCACCTGGAGTTGACTGATTTTCAAAGTACATTTTGAACTGGCTTCCCTAGCATTTAGTGTTTCATACATCTTTTCAATCATTTTTTAAAACACTTGCTTTATTCTTGTTATTATTAAAATCAATATTTAACAAATGTTATCAGAGAGACCATTTCTTATCATCTTTACTGTTGGAGAACAACATTCTGCTATTTTCATATGTGAGAGTTTCTTCCATATGCCTGCTTCTGCCCTGTGACCCTTTCCTCATGCAGTCAGCTAGACATTCTGTGTCATTGCCACAGGAAAAAGAAAACACTTAGAAAGCAGAGAAAATAAAGGATCTATTCTTATGGCCTTAGAATTTTCAAAGGAAGAGAAAAAACTCAAGTATAAACAGAAGATTTAGTTACATACTGTATTCGTCAGTTTTCCATTGCTTGTAACAGAATACCTGAAACTGGGTAATTTATAAAGAAATGGAATTTCTCACCGTTCTGGAAGCCGGTAAGTCCAAGGTCTAGAGGGCGCATCTGGTAAGGGCCTTCTTGGTGGGGACTCTCTGCAGAGTTCCGAGGCAGCACAGGGTATTGCACAGTGACAGGGCTGAGGGTGTTAACATTCTCCCTTGTTCTCCATATAAAGCCGGTAGTGCCATGCCCATTTATCCACTAACTGAATGGATTAATCCATTTATGAGGGCAGAGCCCTTATGATCCAGTCACCTCCCAAAGGCCCCTCCTTTCAAATATCACAGTCAGATTTCCTGCTCTCTTAACACTGTTACAGTGGGGATCAAGCTTCAATATGAGTTGTGGGGAGACATTCAAACTATAGCAAATACCTAAAGGAAAGCAAAGCTTCCTGACCACCCACCCTTCCAAAGACTACATAAAGTTTCCCCAAACCTGGAGAGAAAGGAATAAGGATAGAGAGCAAGCAAAGAATGAGATGATTGTATGGATACCTGAGAAAGAGGGATCCTGTATTCTACCCCTCCCAGGGAGGCAGCAAGATGCCAGGAAAGAAACAGCTGAGTGGTGTTTCAGTACCCAGGTCAGAGGCAGCTCAAAAAGTTAATCAAAGAGCCATCAGGGGGCCGGCCCGGTGGCGCTTGGGAGCGCGGTGGCACTCCCGCCGAGGGTTCGGATCCCACATACAGACCGGTTCCCGCTCACTGGCTGAGCGAGGTGTGGGAGCAACACCAAGGGTTGCGGTCCTGTTGCCGGTCCCGGTCTGGTACGGGCGCGACACTGAGGGTTGCGATTCATTGCCGGACACGAAAAAAGACAAAAAGGAAAAAAAAAGAGCCATCAGGAGCAGGAGAATAAATCCCAGGCACCTGCAGTTTAGCTTGCCAGCATGAAGGAGCCTTGCAGCCCCATTAAGTTTGCCCTGCCCTGGTGAGGTGTAGGAGCAGCAGAACAATATTTGGTATCCAAGGACAACAAAATTAGCTGAGAGCAAGCCAGACCTCAAGGGACTCTGGGGTGGAAGTGAGAAGGTGCAGAAGTGATGTTAATGGAGCAATGACTGAACACCAGAGGGAATAAGGACCTGGCAGCTGTTGCCAGCACTGGTAGATGGAGATCCAGACCCCATGCCTCTCCCTCCACCATCCTTAGCACTTCAGAAATCCCTGGAATTTAGATGTCTCCCATGGGAAAGCAGTGGAGAGAAAAGGGGACCCAAATTGTTTCCACCACTTGCCAGAATGGAGTCTCTTAGAAATTACATTGCCTTTGCACAGCTGAGTTTGTGGACCAATAATTGTACTTGTTATAGTATTTTCTTATTTTTAAAAGAAAATGTACTAATGACATCAGAATTTTGAAAATGTTCCTAGTTCCATCAAGCACATTTCTAGAAAAAGGAGACTCAAATTTAACTCTGTGTGTGTGTGTGCGCACGTGTATTTGAGGGAGAGGGGACTTCGGGGTAGTTTTCTCTATAAATCTCTATGAAACTCCAGCTTATGCATTTCTATTAAATGGCTAAATAAGTACAACTGACTGTTTTAACAAATAAATTCCATGATGCTTTCAACAATAAATGTTTGTTGAATGAATAGGGAAATAATGTTCTTCAATTTCTAGTGCAATGGTTCTCAAATTTTTCCAATACTGGAACACCAGGA
>NW_007788964.1:0-2230 GCF_000696425.1 Galeopterus variegatus
AAAAAAAAAGGGTTTGCTTTCCTGAACGTGTATAAATGAGAATGCTTGTTTTCTCCCCTCAGAGCAGACTCCCATTCAGTTCCACCACAGAGCAGTCACCTTCTGAGTACAGGTGAGGCTGGCGGGCAGGCAGCACACAGCAAAGCTCCATCTCTGCACCAAGTCTGCATAGCTTGTTTACAATCCCACCAGAGGAAAGCAATGCAACTGCCTCTAAAACATTGGGGCAAAAAAAGCACACCGATGCAGTGGGAGTGCTCTGCCATTCGATGCAAGTGCTACAGAGAAACTCTTCCCTTTTGTTTTTAAAAGTTTATTTCATACCTTATGTAAATCATACTTTATATATTAGGCAATAATATTTAAGAAATACTCAAGTCAAATTAAAGGCTTCAATAGCCTTGCCAAAAGCACTGTGATTTTCCTATAAAAAAATTATTCCAATTTGTTGATCTTACATAGGATGAAACATACTGTAACAATCTTCATAATTTATGTCCTGTTGGGACACAATGATTTAAAGTAACATAATACAGAGCTGCATCACAGCTAATCTAAACCACCTGACCAGATAAACACCAGCTTCCCTTCTCTCTTCAGCAAGGGCATTTCTGTTTATTGTCATATCATTTCCTCATTCTAGGAACATACAGAATGAATACAGCCAACCTGAATTTCAGTGGGAGGCTGAGACGACCTTTCCCATGTCAGGAGTTTTGTGAGCACACAAGTACCAGTACAATGTCAAGGGTTTACAAGACAGAAAACAATCCGAGAATTCCACCCTCAAAATCATTTACAGCGAAGCAAATATGGATTCATCCAGTACAATCTGGACCAGGTGTGGTGCTAAAAACCACAGTCTTTTGGTTGTTATTTTTTGTATAGTTGTTCTTTTAAAAAATGTTACTGGAGAGGTAATTCTTTAAAATTAATTATGGGGCTTATTGTGAGCCAAATTTTAATAAATGCTTCAATCATGCCTCTTACACTCACAGGCACTCATGATCTGATTAACCAAAGAGAAACACTCTAATTAACCAATGGCTTTTGGGGATGAGGAACCTCAGTAGAAGAAAAGACAGAGCAAATATGGCACTGACCATTTTCATTTCTGGTATACGACTGCACAGGCAGATTTCAAATTGCGAGATTTCTCCAAGGTCCAAATCCCCTCACCCTCTTCACATATGCAAAGCCTTACTAGGCACAGGGAGGTTTTTAGGGGAACTTAAGAGAAGGGTTTAAAGTTTCAATCGTGAAAGAAAAAGTGCAGGAACACATGTGCACTCAGCAGATAACAATTCACTGAAAATATTTTAAATCAAAACAAAACGCCTGTCTGACCAAATTTTTATAAACTTGGTTGGGGAAGAGGAAAACAAACAATTGTTTAAGGGTGGTTTCCAATATTGCTTTCTGCTGTTACTGAGAATTTTCAAAGCTTTTCATGCTCCATTGGAAACGGCTCTGCTTCACAAGCTGTTCTGGTCCGTCCTGCCAAAGAAATGGTCTGATACACTTTATTAGAAGTTTATCAATTTGCTTACCCACGCAAATATATGTAATTATCTCTGCCCATAAAGGCCAATGTAAAATAGGATTCCTCCTCTGAAAGCACTGAGATTACTAAAACACAAATGGATGAGACAGGACTAGCTAACACCAGGTGTTTGCTCCCCAACCCAAGGTCCACGTTGCAACATTCTAACCCAATTCTACCAGTTTCAGAATTCACAGAACCTAAGCCAACTTAGGTTACACCATCTTTCAGTCTCTCACAGGTGTCTGTACAGGAATGGAGACAGCAAGTAGCGACATTTCTGTCACAATGTTGAGCATTTTAATTCAGGAAATTAAAAGGAAAACATAATACTGAAGTATCCTTTTTCAGGCAATAGACATTCAGTAACTTGGGTTTGAGCTTGACACCATGCACATTCGTAAAAAGTTAAGGTAATGGATTACAAATATGCAGTATTGGTGACATTCTAAGTTCATGCTATCAACAGTGAATTTTCATTAACAGTGGATCTTTTTTGCCCAAAAGTATTCATAACCCGGACTGAGACCCCACTTGCTAATTCATGTTCCCATGATTTTTGGAACTTATGTACACTTTTCCGGGTTCTCAGAACCATTTCAAAATCAGCTCTCATTGTTCTGAAGTCACAAGGGCCTTAGGTCACTATGGGTTACTCTGGCCTCATGCATGGGTAGGGGTTCTCAG
>NW_007788965.1:0-1040 GCF_000696425.1 Galeopterus variegatus
AAAAATTAAAAAAAAAAAATAAAAGGATGCTTGAGTAGAGAGGAGAACCATAATGTCTATTCAGCCAGTGTGCAGTCTCTGGCAGATCAATTTTAGAAATACAGGGTATGATAGTTGAAAAGAAATCGATATTTATTTACTTGAAACTACTTTTTGACCATGTATACTTTGAAATGTCATGTGTAGCCCCAATGAGATACAGAGACAAGCAGAACACTGTGGCCTGGACAGACATTACAGTATCACGAGAGCACACCTGGAAGAGATTACTGAGTTGATCCCATCTGATGGCTCCAGCATTGGATATGCATTAAGGAAAACGTAGCGCCAACACTGGCTCTGTGTCTGTTCTTTTCACCGTGCAGCCATGTGGGTGGGAAATCCCAGAAAGCACATTACTTTTTTCCTGCAACTTATTTTAGCTTTGACCAAATTACAACCATCTATATGTTCCTTATCTCTTTTGTAAGACAGGCATTAAAAAAAAAGTCTCTTGACTGGTTATTATTAAAATTAAGTTAGCTAATACTTTTATAAAGTTTAGAATAGGTTCTAACACATGTATTAGTTCAATAAGTGTGAACTATAATTAGAGTTTTCTAACCGGTAGGTTCATAAACTTTCTTGTATTTTAAGGAATTCTTGTGTCGCTTTAGATACTTTGCCCTAAAGGAAGTAAGAGTAATTTGTAATATTATGAGAAAGGAAAAGTTTATAATAAATATTCCTGTTATTTCATAATTGCAGTACAAGCTGTGGCTCCCATATTTGATTCCAGAATGTAGAATTCCATAATGGACCATGAAATTTGAAAGGAAGCATGTTTGGCTTTAAATAATTGGGCAATCAAAAAAAAATTGAGGATATTCCATAGAGACTAATTACATATTGTGTCTTATATCACATGCATTTTAATGTGATTTTTATTTTGTTATACCACCAATACTAATAGCTGTTTCACTTAAGGGACCCATTTCCCAGGAGTTTCAGTTGCAGTATAAGTCTCTGACTGTGTGCTATACACATCTAACATCCTCAGT
>NW_007788966.1:0-2230 GCF_000696425.1 Galeopterus variegatus
TATGTTAAATTATAGTCTCATGTAAAATATTGCCACCTCACAAGGTGGATGTGGAAAGGGAAGCAAAGAAAAAAAGAGGAACTCCTAAAGCTCTCCTACATTTCATTTCTTGTCCTAAAATTACATTACAGTGCCATTCTGTTTAGGGGAGTGGGTTGGTAATATGGGACGCTTCTAGGGCATGTCACAAGAGATATGTAGACTAGAGATTACACAAAAGATTTTTTGGGGGGCTAGTGGATTTTACAGGTTTTCTTGTTAGCTTATTTGGCTGAAAAGATCAAGTAGGTTCTATGACACACATTCAGAAAAGAAAACACGTAAATCTGGGATTGGAAAAAAATGCATCTAATAACATCCCCAGATAAAGTAAATATGTTTTTTTGGCTTTGTTTGCTTGATTTTTATTTGTTTGTTTGTGAGGTCATTTTTTCCCTATTCTTCATGTAAGTTATGACCCCCTAACTTCCAAGGAAAGATCTGAATTATGTTTTTCTGTATCAGTATGGTGCTTCAAAAAATAATAAAGTTATTTAGTATATTCAGGAAAAAGTTACTGGCTATAATTTGATGGTTTAAAATTGAAGAGTAAACACTCAAACCTCCTAAAACTGAGTTTCAGCAGTAATTTAAATTATTTTTAGCCAAATCACTAATAAAATAGCCAATATCCTAAAGGAAATGATTTTAGAAATATCTTACATCATTTCTTCTCTCTGTGCTAATATTGTAACTGTAATAAGGTAAGATACCACCTTTAAAATGAAATATAAAATTCAGGTATTATCCAGTTTGGAATAATAAAGATCTTACTGCTGTTGCTGAAAGTAAGGTACCTGCAAACAGGGCAACTATATTCTCCTATATACATTTTTCTTACCAATATTATCCAGTTTGGAATAATAAAGATCTTACTGCTGTTCTTGAAAGTAAGGTACCTGCAAACAGGGCAACTATATTCTCCTATATACATTTTTCTTACCAATTTTAATTTGACTCAGGCTTAAAACTATTTCTATTCCACAACTGTTTATGCCTGGATGAGATGAAGCATTTCAGTTGTTAGTGGAGTGAATTTCATAAATATTATGGCAAAATTCTTGGAAACCCTTCAATATTAAAATGCCTTGCAAAAGGAATACGTTACTTAATCATTAAATAGGACACTAATGAGTCTTTATTAAACCTTCCAAATAAACATTGTATTGACATCTAGTGGCTATAGAGGCTGATAACAGATATACTGTATTGAAAGCACATTGAATATTTTAGTATGTTTTCTATTTAAAAATCTCTTAGATGAAAAATGGGCAAAGTATACACAATACTGAATACTGCTAAGGTATTGATAAGAAAGTATAAAATCTCTTTGTATTGTTATGTTAAATGCCAGAGATGAATTTGGGGTGGTCTGAAGAAAGAATCATATCAGAGCTGCAAGAAATATATGAAAACCACCCAGATACTTGGTGGTAGGTTTATTAAGACATGTAAATAGTAATAGAGTCAACCACCATTTACAGAGTGCTCCCGTGCCCCAGTCCTGCAATGTGCTTCACAGATCGTATCCCATTTAGACCTCAAAAATATCCCTCAAATAAGATATTATTTACACTTTACTGTTACCAATGAGGAAACAGATGATGAGAAGTTTAAATTAAGTGCTGAGGGTTCCACAACCAGTAAAACTGCAGTCTGGATTTGAAACTAGATCTGTCCAATTCTCAAGCACAAACTCAGGGAACCACTCTTCTCTCTATAAATGTAAAGGAACTACTGTATGTGAATGACTTAATTTAAAATTAACAAATTAAAAATAATTTATTAATCATTTTAATTCACTTTTTAAAACGTATGTGACATTTTAAACTCACTTTGTGACAACTGAATCTTGCTTTTCAATTCTTGAGCAATTATTCTCCTTGCGTGTTAATTTGAACCTGTTTCTTCATCTGAAACTTGACATACATAATCATGTGACATATTTGTATATTCAATAGTTCAGAAATACAACACACCCACAAAGAAGATAGGGTTCTCTCACTGGTGTATATTTCTTTGACTTTAAAAACATCATTTTTTATGTGTTTTTTTTACCCCCTCTGAATGAAGATTTATTTGAAAAGCTCTCATAGAAAAATACATGGCAAGAAGTAGATTTACAGGGCTGGCCCGGTGGCGCACTGGATAAGTGCGCCGCTTGGGAAGCGCGGTGGTGCTCCTGCCCGAG